>NC_056739.1:1179782122-1180082122 GCF_019279795.1 Protopterus annectens | reverse complement strand
ATTGATAACACATGTGAGGCACAATTTTCAAGACTGAACAAGAGTATGAGATCTCTTTGCAGTAATGTTTGGCATCTTAGGTTCTTAAAGGCATATATTACCAAACATATTAACCCTAGAGGACTTAGGGTCCGGGTGCAGCCTCTGGTAAACAATATTGATGCCGCATTGATTACGATTTGGGCTGATGCCCAGCATAAGTCTACCATGAATTTTGTGGAGATCCAGGCAGGACATTATGAAAGGACTATTGAACAAGAGTTAAAGGATATCACACACGTGTGAATCGTTAAAACAATTTGAGGTTCAACTCACTTATACCTTGAATTTTAAGAAACTCAGTAGTGATCTATTGAGTTTAGAAGAACAATCAAAAGAGAGGAAGAAAAAGAAATTTTTGAGGGATCTCGCTGATTATGAGATTGGTGACCCATTCTCAAAAAATCAGGCCAAACATATTAGATTTCAACAACCATTTAAAATATGTGTCTATGAAAAAGCGACCACGATCTATTCTAAAGAAAACGTCTCCTATGAGTTATGATTCTACTGGAGATTATTCATCTTCGCCCCTTGAGTCTGATGCACAATGTACCACAGGATCCCCACCACCTAAAAGGAATAACAATGTCCCTTTAGATATAAACAAAAGTGGGGGGGCAGGAAGCATAAATGGGTTGGATAATATGGAAGGGTTATTGAAAATGATAGCACATAAATAACTAATTCAAATGTATTAAACATTTCTACATGTGAGCTGGCATCTGCGCATTTGAATATTTTGAATAAAGGATTAATCTTTATACCTGGCTTTTTTGTTTCTGAGGACAGTTTTGCTAATGACATTATTGCCTTTTGTAGAACTCTCGACCTATGTTTGTTTTTTCAAGATGATGATTCCCATGGGGTTCAGGATGAATTCAGGTACTGTAAGTCTACCTTTATACCACCTATGAATTCTACTGTTCAATTGTTTCAGAACAGTGTACTTACGGATATTCATTTTTATTTTAGGGAGTCTGGTGTTGGTTCGAATAATCTTTCAAAGACTGAACTTCAATGCATCAAGGAACTGGCTGATAATCATGGTTTGGTTATTTTAGCTGCTGATAAAGGAGGAGCGGTTGTAGTACAAAATTGGTCTCAATATAATGCTGAAGCTTTGAGGCAACTTTCAGATGGACATTACTATACGTGTTTACCTCTGAATCCGACCCCGACCTTCAAGAAACAAATTGATGCTTTTCTCTCTTTGGCCAAAGATGAGGGAATTGTTTCATATCATACATTTCATCATTTATGTGTGCCGGACCCCCTTTCTCAATATATTTATTTTCTCCCTAAGATAAACAAAAACCCACTGAATCCCCCTGGTAAGCCTATTGTTTCCGGAAGAGGCTCATTGATGGAACCACTAACCCAATTCTTGACTAAATATCTTAAACCCCTTCTAAAGTTGGTATGTGCCCGTATACAGGACACCACTGAATTTCTCCAAATTATTTCTGAGTCACAACTAGAACCGAGATGGTTACTTTGCACCCTGGATGTAACTGTCCTATATACTAACATCCCTCATTGGGCGGGCATTGATGCTTTGGAATATTGGCTAAATCCAGTTTATATCCACCGGGATTTAACACATTATTACGATTAGCTGAACATGTCCCTTACCAAGAATGTATTTTTATATTGGGATGCTTGTTATCTACAAATTCAGGGAACAGCTATGGGGGCTTCTTTTACCCCTATATATTCCGATCTATTTATGGCCTACATTGAAGAGCAGATCATCTATGATAGCTCCCATAATATATTCTTGGAGGACATGGACATATGGAGGAGGTATTTGGATGATTGCTGGTTGGTGTGGAGATCGGGTTCAGAATATCTTCATGAGTTTGTCAACTATTTAAATGAAAACAAGTGGGGAATTCAATTTACGGTAAACTGTAGTCAGGACAGTATTACATTTTTGGATATATTAGTCATTAGACAAAGTGACAATACCTTGAGTTCTGAGGTTTACCGCAAATATCCTGATTAGAATTTCTTTCTCCATGCCACCAGCTATCATCCTCCTCACATATGTAAGAGTATTCCAGTCTCTTCATATGAGGATAAAACTTATTTGTTCCCAGCAAACATCATATGATACATACAGGGATGATCTCACCTCCCGGTTTCTGGATGGGGGCTATAACTTGGGACATGTTGTACATGCTAGGAACACTGTGGATTCTATGCCTAGGGATTCTCTCCTGGAATATAAAAACAAACCTCAGGAACATGAGTCAGTTGTCCGCCTGGTAACAACTTTTGGTAGAAATTCTGCTCTACTAACAAATAGTGTCCAACGACACTGGAACATTTTGATGGCAGACAGCAAATTATCTAATCTTTTGGGAAAAAGTTTTCCTTTAGGAAGGGCAAAAATATGGGCTCCATTTTCAGTCATTACAAACGTGGATATAGTCAGGATAAATTATTGGTCCAATATTCCTTACTAGGGGATCAACTAATTGGTTGCTATCCCTGTGGTCATTCTATATATTGTCCAAATGTTTGTAAGACCAAGGAATTTAGCAGCAGGAACACCAGTCAGGTTTACCAAATTTCCTGTTTTGTTAATTGTCAAACTGACTGGGTTGTATATTTGGCTACGTGCAGTTGCTCTGTGTTTTATATCGGCCAGGCTTCAAGTCCAGTAAAGTTTAGGATCGCAGAGCATTTTAGTGATATCAGGCATCACAGAATAACTTAAAAGCACTGGACCACCAAGGTCAGACAAAACACTAGCTTCTTTATTTACAGTACTAAATAACTAAGCGCTTTCGCCAGAACAACCACCTGGCTTCATCAGAGTAATCTGGTTAATAAACACCCATCTTCTTAAATATCCCATTACAAAACCCCTCAAACCAATCAGAAAAACAAATCCATTGATTACATCACATAACAGTTAAAACAATCACTGACAAATTAAACATAAAAAAAAATACTTCTGTAAAAACAATTAATAATTCAATTGCCAAAGTAACATTTCATATTGATAGTACAATTTCCATACAAGGTTGAAGACTATATAAAACCAACCAATAGAGAAAAAACTGTCTTAAATCACATTAGCCCTATGTTTTAAACAGGCATTAAGGAAGTACTTTCATTCAAATCTGGCAACTTTAAAGCATTAAGCCTCAGTTGCCATCTAAGTTCTCTCATCTCTAACTCTGTCTTTACATCACCCCCTCTCTCCCTGTTTAGCACTCTATCAACTACAAAAAACAAAAATTTTTTTTGAAATTCATACATTTATTGCTATGTAAGTAGGGTACATTATGTTCATCCTTGTTCTTAATGCTCCTAATGTGTATCGCAGGCTGTACACGTGGCAACAAAAACTAGCATAGTACTGTTGCAGTTATTTTTCCCAGGACATGCTATAGAAAACTTAAAGTCCTTGATAAGTACACAAGGGCCATCATTTATATAACGACAAAATCTACAGTGACCACATTTTGACATCATAGATGTTTTAAATGTATTTGCCACTAACAAGTTCTTGATATTCTTACCCCTACTGTAAATAACTTTAGGCTTGCTACCCACAAAAATCCCAACCAAAGTTCAGGGATGAAATAAAAAGGGGAGCTAACAACTTTTATTTCAACACTAGTGCATCCCCATAGCTTTTTTTCTCTCCTTCCCTCAAGTTGGTAATGTTCCTATTAATTAAAATCGGGCAAAATACAGTCTCCCTTCCTCCTATAATTTCCTTTCTGATCTTTAACCATAACTTTAGGGGGTAGCCCCTATCAAGAAACATACCTATCAATTTATACATTTCTTGTTTGAAACTGCATCATCGCTTACCAGACGAGACAACCTCACCATTTGTCCTTTAATAATGCCTTTTCTTTGGTGGAATGGGTGGCAACTATTGAAGTGCAGCAATGAATTAGAAAAAGTATCTTTCCTAAAAACATTACTGCACAGACCTTGGGATGATTTGACCAAACTGATATCCAAAAAATGAATTTCATCTTTGTGATAATTGTGTGTAAATCTAAAAAACACAGTTGCACCATTTAGGTAGTCAATAAATTCACCTATTTTGGTGTCATCACCTTTCCATAAAATGAGTATATCATCTAGGAAGCGGTTATAAAGCAAAATGTTCTCCATGTATTTAGATGGGAAGACAAAAGAATTTTCCCAAGCCAATAGTACACGATATGCAAACACAGGAGCGCATCTAGCTCCCATCGCAACACCCTTTCTTTGTTGAAAGATTTCTCCCTCAAAACTTAGGAAGTTATTCTTTAAGACAAATCTCCATAAATTCACATAATAAGTTTATTTTTGTTTTGCCTATCCTCTTACTTCCTTATAAACTATCTCGGAACATGTTTAGGCCATGCTCGTGGGGTATAACAGTGAATAAATTAATGATGTCCACTGTTAAAAATACAAAACTTTTAAATTTTTAACTATTCTGAGATGTTCTAAACAATGCCACGAATCTCTGAAAATATGTTCAGCTTCCTCAACTGCTACCTTCGACCATTCGTCCACAAAGAAGGCAAGGGGTTCAGTCTTTGAACCAACTGCCGCCACAATTGGTCGAAATGGTGGGCAAAGCACATCTTTGTGGACCTTAGGGATCCCAAAAATGACAGGTAAATGAGGATATTTTACTGACAAAAAATCAAATTCATCTTCATCAATTACCCCTTGGAAAAATGCATCTTGAAGGTACAAGTCAATATTCAAGTAGGCCCTATTCAACTCACTTTTAGAAGCTCTATAATACGTCTCATCATCATTCGCAATGTCATTCATCCTACAGCTGTAGTCCATACTGGTCATAATTACAACCCCTCCCCCCTTATCAGGTTTCATGAACCTATAACATCTGTTGTTCATTAAATCCGTCAGTGTTTTTCTTTCTTCAGGGGTGAGGTTGTCAGGCAAATGCCTATTTTGTCCTATAATTTTCCTATATTCTCTCTCAACACATCTCTCTAGGGCCATAATCACTGGGTGTGGAGGGGGAATGAAAGTACTTTTCCTCTTTATTTGTGATTGTCTACTCACAAAAACAGTACTTTGACCATTCAAAGAAAAATACATTCTTAAATTTAATTGTCTCATAAACAACTTTAAATTAATAGGCATGTCAGCAATGTCTGGCCGAAAACCTGGTACAAAAGTTGTACCCTTACTCAGTAAATTGAAATGTACATCACTGATGTTCAAGTCCGTGTAAATGAAAATAGTAAAATCCTTCTTTCTAACAGTATTACACACCATATAGCCATTGACATCGTTAAAACCAAAATCAGCAGCAAACATTTCTTGTAGTTCCAAAATTTTATTGGAACCTACTTGTTTTTCACTGTCAAATTCAACAACCATGTTATCCAACCCAATACTCATTGGAAAAATGTCAGGGCTATTAAAACTGTTAGTTAATTCCAACCCCCCCCCCTCCACCCTCTTCCACATGTGTTGTATTGAACATTTTGTTGAAAAGTCCAGCCCCCTTGATTCTTCTTGTTCAGAAGTCTCGCTGATCTCCTCAATTCGGGTGGTTGGTCCAAAAAATCTTCATCCCCTACAACAATATTATAACCACAGTCATGTTCATTATTGTCACCTTGATCTACATTCACATTCCTACAGTTGTCAGTTAATTTCGGCTTAGCACCTATCGGGTACGCACAGTTCTCCTTGTAGTCTTTGATATCTCTAGCCAACTTTTTTTGTTTAACCCCTATGTTCTTTTTAACAAAACTATTGTTTTCTTAGTTTAGTGTTCCTTGTGGACCAGTTTGTCTTGATCATAGAATAACTAATGCTCTCTACAAACACACTGTCACACACAATAAAGCATCCTTTCACTTTACTAATATTGATCGCGTTAGGGGTAATAGATTAAACAAGTCTGGATGGCATCAGACTCTTAATAATATGGAAAATAAATGGATTATTAAACTGGGGGGTTTATCCCCCCCGGTTTGAATGAGCACCTTTAGGTTATGTACTAGCTAATAATTAGGTTGATCTACTGAGCCTTAATTGCTGACTATAAAGGAGAATGTGCTTATGTCACTTGGGATTTGTATGCACTGAAGAAGGCTACTTGTAATTTAGCCGAAACTGGTTTGTGTTATATTCTTTTGGTTTTATGCTTTTTAGCCCACAGTCTGCTGGCCTGCTTTCTATGAATAGCTGGCAATAGCTAGTTTACTGTAATTCCCAGGTTTGAGGAAAGCTGAAGCAAGTAGTTTCCAGCCTTTGTTGGCACAGACCTAGTAGGAGTGGTAAGCAGACAATCATCTAGGCATGGGAATACTTGGAACCTTTGCAGACAGACATGAGATACAACCACTGCCATGCATTTGGTGAACACCTGGGGTGCTGTGGTGAGATCAAAGGGCAGGGCTTTAAATTGGAAATGACTATCTCAGTCAGAAATGAAGGAATGTCCTGGAGCATCTGTCCATTCTGATGTGGTAGTATCCATCCTGAGTTTTTACCCAGCACATCCCAGTCATCTTTCCTCAGTACAGGTGGGATAAACTGCCCTATGTCCATTGGGGAACTGTGTGTGTTTGAAAACTGATTCAAGTGGCTGAGGTCCAAAAAGAATCTGGAACAACATCTGAATCCTTGCAGGACTGGAGGGACCTTTTGGATGATTCACTAGTCTAGCAGCCTTTTTATTTCTAATGCTGTGGCTTTTCTCCGAGGATGATATGTTAAGGAATTTCTTTCTTAGAGGGGGTGGATGCAGAAATATAGAAAGGGAATGAAATAACCTTGGGTAATTAATGTCCACAACCAGACATCTTTGGTGATGGTTGTCCAGGCTTTTGGGTGGACAGACCAGTGCCCCTCAACTGCCATCAGAGTGTAGCATGTTGGGGAACTGTTCAGAGACACTGGAAAGGCTTCTCAGAGAATGGACCCTTGAAGCTTTGATTATGCAGGCCTCTGCTGTCATGAGGGTAACGGCTACTGTTAGAACACCACCCTTTGTCATGGGGAGGGGATCTATCTCTGGAGGAAACCTGTGGAAAACCTTAACATTTTCTAAACCACAATTTCTTATCCTCCTCCTGGTTTCTAGAGATGGTCCTCTGAGGGTAGAGAACTGTATACCTATGACAGAAAGAGTTTTCCCATCCTGTTCTCTCCTGGAGACAGTACACTTGTCTTTAGGGCCAAACAAAGTGGACTATAAAATGGAGTATTGATAAAGGACATCTTAAAGGGCTCTGTGAAATAAGAGAAATGAACATCGGCTATGGAAGGGGGGATCCTGGAGACAGCCAGTATGGGATCTGAAGGGCAGTCAGATCTGAAGGCTTGTAAGATTTCACTGCTGGAGCCAAAGACAAAACAGATGAAGAACGATCAGGGAATTGTTTCCTCATCTCTTTACCTTTTTCTTTGGGCCCTACCACTTTTGTCCCCCTTATGTTTCTCTGAGGACTATTTGAGGAGGGAAGCTCCAGATGCAGACTTTGAGGAGTTGGAGGGAATAATACCCTTAAAAAACTATTTATTTTTGGTGCTCGAGCATGGCTTGATGTGTGCTCTAACCTCACTGCAGCAGTTTGTCACAGTGTTAAATGCAAACGCTCACACTGAGCAACCACAAGCATCACAGTGGCCACATACATCAAAGGATATGCAAAGACACACTGCTTTACGTGGTAAAACTATTACTCCACATCTTAAACTATCAGTTTGCTAGGATACTTAACAGTTCTGCTGTCAATTTTTACAGGACAGTATCTAATAACCATAAAGCACATAAACATGGTTCAGTGGTCGGTTCTTTGATTGTTTTACAGCATATTCTGATCTGAACAGCTTTACATTATATCTGTTCACAAAATTAAACATTCTTGCTGTACATAAACATATGATTATTAGATATGTTATTCTTGAGCTTAGCCCAAAGTGTTTTACAGCTTTTAGACAGTCAAAAGTAAAAATCATTATTATCCTGACATGTCCAAAGGTCAGTTTCATGTGTACTCTCCAGTCCAGCTGGTTAATACGGGAATCCTAAGGCAGTGTTACAACTGCCTTATGTACACAGACAACCCTCTCCTCCTCCAAACAAGCTCACATATATGTGAGAGATGTAACTGTATTGCCAAACTGGAGGCTGAGTTCTCTTGACCTATGACTGGCACAGTCAATCAGGAGAAGAAGGTGACCACACACATCACAAATCCAGTCTCACAAAGACCTATAGCAATAACAAACCAAACACATAAACACACAAAAACATATTCGGAGGCTCTAATTAAAAATCTGCCTAAGCAGCAGAGACCTCCAAAGCAGACACCCAAACAACTGCTACCCCACAACAATACCCACGTATCACATAGTCCACAAAATCAGTGTGCCACACAGTCACAGCCCTTAAGGCTAAACAACACACCAAATACACTTGTAATAGGTGAATTTATAGTCAGACACACTGACGTCCTACTCACCAGGTTGAACAAGGAGAAGGTCACCGTAAGCTGTCTGTTGGGTGCCAGGATCTGCCACATAACACACGCACTCAGGTCACTCCAAAGCAGGTACAAATATGACTCCGTCATTGTCCATGCTGGTGTGAATGACCTGAGACGTACCTCTCTGGACTACATGAAGAGAGACATAGAGGAGCTCTCTGATCATGTAGCCCAGGCTGGTATGACCCTGACTTTGAGTAGCATCTTACCCTCACCAAGAATGATGCCAAAGTATAAAGACAAAATGATAGGTTTTAACAATTGGTTAAAATATTGGTGTCATTCAAAGGGGATCCAGTGTTTGTCAGCCTGGGGTGACATGCTCGACAAGCCACATTGCTTTGCTAGGGACGGCTTGCACCTGTCACCCCTGGGCTTTCAAATACTGGCTAAGGCCCTTGCCACCCCCATAGTGCCTTTTTCAGGCAAGGCTCAAAAGACAAACCCACCTCCATAGATAATACAGGAAAAAAGAAACTAAGGGTAATGCTGCTCAACGCCAGAAGTCTAAACCTCAAAATGCACGCACTCAAGGCTCTCCTCAGTATGGAGAACATCGATGTCTGTGCAGTAACAGAGACCTGGTTCAAGTCTCCCGAAAGCACCCTAGCACTACCAGGTAATACTTCATACCATGCTTTTCGGCCACAAAACTCAGACTGAACCACAAAAGGAGGGGGAGTATCCATATACATCAAAAATACCCACTCCTCCAGGTTAGTAGCACTGCACGAAGAAACGGAAACCATCCACGTGCAACTAACTATGGGCAAAACTGCCTTTCAGTTTATAGCCTGCTACAGACCACCCTCCCAAACTCAGGAACCCCACTCGGCCTTCCTGAAAACACTGGAGAATATGAAGGCCTCTCCAAACACCATCATACTGGGTGACTTCAACTACCCAAACATTGACTGGGTTAACTACTCAAGCCCACACACCCTCGCCCAATGGTTCCTGGAATTTATAAACTCAAATGCTATGGAACAACTGGTCACCACCCCCACAAGAGGGGAAAACATATTGGACCTGGTCAGCACAAACAAAGGGACTCTATGTTCCACACCTGAGGTATAACCCTCACTGGTAAGGTCAGACCACAAATTAATCTCACTGGACATCAATATCCCATCCCCACCCCCAGCCAAGGTAACCACAGTGAAGAACTTCTCAAAAGCAAACTTCACACTTCTCAAAACTGAGGTGGTATCCTTCAAAGCCCCTGGGCCAGAGGTAAACACGGCTCAAACCACAGAATCCTTCACAAACGCATTCTATGGACACCTACAAGAATGTATGGATCATGCCATCCCAAATAAAACCAAGACTCACTCCTCCAAAGGCAAGAGACCTGTCTGGTGGACCCCAACCATAAATAAGCTATACAACAAAAGGAGGAAGCTACTACATGATAAAGCAAAATCCCAAAAAGGGAAGGCATCTCTGATCAGTACGAGCAAGAAGCTACAATCCCTCATAAAATCATCTAAGGCCAGCTTCGAAAGGAAAATTGCACAAGATACTAAGGACAATCACAAGGCCTTCTTTAATTATGTCAGGAAACTGGGAGGCAACTCCCAGATATGCTCCGAGTTAGTGCAAAATGACAAAAAATACACTGAACCAACAGACATTGCCAACATCCTGGCAGACAGATTCAGTGCAAATTTCTCTCCCCAATCCCCCCCAAAAGAGCAAATCCCCATCCCAACAGAGTGTAACCTCCCAGACATCACAGATGATCAGGTGAGAGCTGCCCTCTCCAAAGCAAAAAACACAGCATCAATGGGACCGGACGGTGTCCCGGGATGTGTCTTACACGAGCTACAAGATGAACTTAACCCTCACATTAAGTCACTGTTCAAGCTCAGCCTTACCACAGAATATGTACCCAAGAAATGGCGTACGGCAACGGTGGTCCCGCTCCACAAGGGAGGTGCCACAACAGACCCCGGAAACTATCGCCCTATAAGCCTGACTAGCCTGGTCTGCAAGGCTATGGAGCGTATCATCATGGAACTCATAAACAATGATATTGGAAACCTTCAGACACTGGATCCTACCCAGTTCGGCTTTGTTAAGGGCAGATCTTGCCTCTTGAACCTGGTCGACTTCTTTGAAACAGTTACCAGGGCCATAGATGAAGGGAAAGTAGTCCACACAGCCTACCTGGACCTTGCAAAAGCCTTCGACACAATACCCCACTCAGGTATCATAAATAAGCTCACTAGCTTAAGTATCAACCCCTATGTCACAAGATGGGTTGCAAACTGGCTCAGGGATAGAACCCACATGGTCAGAATTGTAGGTGCCTTGTCAGACTCTAAACCAGTTACAAGTGGAGTTCCACAAGGTTCAGTCCTGGGACCTCTCTTGTTTGGTATTTATTTCTCTGAGGTACAGGCAAACACGGGAGGACTATGGCTGACCAAGTTCGCAGATGACTGCAAACTGGGTGCCATAATAGACTCTCCGGCTGACACAAGCATACTCCAGAAGGGTCTCACAGAAACAGATAACTGGTGCCAAAGTATTGGCCTGAAGCTAAATGCTAAAAAATGCATAGTCATCCCCTTTGGGAAAAACAAAGTGCCCACAGACTACCACATAGCAGGTAACACATTAAGTACGGAGGTAGCAATTAGGGATTTGGGGACCCAAGTAGATAGTAATCTCTCCTTTGACAATCACGTTGCCAAAGTTGTTAGAAAAACCTTCTATACAGCCCACCTCATCACAAAAGGTTTCACATCTAGATCAAGAGAGGTCTTTGTGCCACTCTATTCATCACTCATCAGGCCCATAATTGAGTACAATGTCCCATTCGGGATGTACCTTACCCTGACACCTGCAGCAACTGGAAAGACCCCAAAAGTACCTCACCAAGAGGATAAAGGGACTCAAAACAGATGCCCTATGCAGTTAGGCTAAAGAAACTCAAGCTCTACTCAGTTGCTTAATGCCTACTCAGAGGCAATCTGTGCCTAACATATAAAGCCATGTCCAACCCAGAATTAATGGACATGCTCCACCTCAAGAAATCCAAATCCCTTAGAGCTACACATTCTAGAGACTTAAACCTGAGCACAGAAATAAATAGGACATGCTGGAGGGACAGATTCATATCCCAGAGACTCCCATCACTCTGGAACAAAATCCAAATCCAGGTTAGGCAGCGCCCCTCACTGACCCTCAAGAGAAATCTTGACGAGTGGATGGGAGATCGAAAGTATACCCCTGGGATCTCTTCTGGGTCCCTACTAGACAGAGGCAAAATAAACAAACCATAAAGGGACTATATTCTGTGACCTAATATTCATAGACACAGTATTCATAGGCACAGTTTACAAATCTAAAAGGATGACGAAAGCCAAACACACTCTAGCTAGGCTTATAAATGCCCTATGGCAGATAGCCTAGTATCAACCTATGAACCTAAATGAGCATAATGATTATCTAGCCTAAACTCTATATTTTGCTTGGTTATCTCTGTTCACTCACTGAGTCTTGAGTTCTTTGTATATTACTGTGAGTGTGTGGTTGGGGAAGTCGAGCCCTTTACCCCTTCACATTCAGCATGGCATCATGTGATATTTAGCAGTTGGCATTCAGTAGTTTTCACTGCACTGTTTGACTTCTTTTAGCACTTTTAGCTGTGTGTGGTATAAACATTTAAAATTTTAATAATCTTTACTTAGCAGATTTGTTAAAGCAAGTTTTCACAGAGAATATTCAACATGCTCTATATGTAGAAATGATCAGGAAATGCTTTGTGATAATTCAGTAACATGCAAGGAGTGCATGCACCAAGCCAAGAGGTATGGAGTAATTAGAATTGAAATGATCATAATGAGAAAGAAATTCGGGCATAACTTAATCAACAAAAGAAAGAAACAATATGGAGGTCATATTTCCCATTTGCTGTCTGGTCAGTAATCTCATTTTTCTCTGTATTTGTTACAACTTGTAAGCAAAACATTCTGCCAACTGTAGCTGACAGAAAAAAATGTGGCCAAATGTAAGACTAAGTTTTCATTACAGCAGACTCCATGAGAAAGAAGCCAACCAACACTGGTTCTAGAAAGACAGACTTGGTCTCATCTTCTTGCCCCAGAGGCTATGGTCTTGCTGATATTAAGCATGAGTTGGTTATGACATTGACTGGTATCAACTGTCTAAGCAGGCTATCCCTTACTGGTGCGAACACTAACATACGATATATTTCAGCTATCTAATAAAAAGGGATATAAAGTTGTTTCCATTAACACCCACTGCTCACATTTATCAGAAAGTAGTAGGAAAGAGGTCTCTCTCCAACAGCTGGTTGAGGTGAAAATGCCCCCCCCCCCCCCCAAAAAAAAGACCTCACACAATTCATTTCTGCAAAGTGATGACAGACAAAATCATTTCTTTTTCCCTGCAAAAGGGATACTACTTTAGGTCTAAATGTGATAGATCCAGTGAACTTGCATCATCAAGTGTTTCTTGCAGGATTGAGGTTGATTCACTGAAACAGAGCCCTCCATTTCATTTGCCAATAACAGCAAGTTAAAAATAACAATGTTCTTCTTTCGGCTTTTCCCGGTTAGGGATCACCACAGCAGAACTCCGGTCCGCTGATTGGCAGTAGATTTCTACGGTGCCAGCCCGACGCCCAATCTTCAATGAAGACACGCCCATAATGTACTGTATATTAACAATTCATATGAGGTGGGTATGACTAATTCTATGGTACAGCTGAAATGCTCTATCAATTCCTTATCTTACACAAATCATCCAAGGAAGGTCCTAACTTTCTTATTGCTAACTTGAATGATTGATTACACATACTCTATAAGAGCTGATAATTATCTTCTCAAAGAAGAATAACAAACAGGCAGCAAACCTGCCCTTTATTTCCCTACAACAAGCGCTCATACTCTGAACACAGTACTTGTACATCCCAAAATCACAAAAGTTCTCATAAAGACGCTGTATCCTCTAGGAATATTAGGTCACACTCGCATAATTTATAAACATGCTGTTTAATAAAAAAGAACTCGACATGCTTTAAACATGAAAAAAAAATACAAAGCAAATTATGACAGGTGCAGCAACCTTAGAGTCAGAGATTGGTTTCATGTCAGAGACTACTACTCCTGACTGCTTGTGTAACAAGCACTACCATCTTAATCATGACTTCATTCCTGTTTTGTGTAGATCCTCAAATTCAAGAACCTAGCCAAGTTGGTGGAATGGAAAGACAGAAAAAAGCTAAAGATAAAAAGGCACTGCTGGGAAATCTACAATATACTTCCTATGCAGAAAAACAAGGAAAGATTTAAAGTTACATGTACGGCTCTTAAAACAGGAATTAGGCATTAACAGCCTCAGCCATGAAGTCTCATTAGCTAACAACTTGCATAACAACCTGAAGGCAATTTTTTTTCATAAATATACACACAATCTATCACACACACACATATATACACACATACACATATACACACACACACACACACATATATATATATATACACACACACACACACACACATATAAGCTGCAGAATCACAAATCAAAGTTTGTTGAAATGAAACATTCATATCAGCAGTTTCCTGAATTTAGCAACTGAAAAAAGTTGCTTTTGTAAAAGGACAAAGAATTCCATTACTCAATAACATCAGAGTTGCAACAATTAAGTAGTGAGAGTGTTGGGAGTGTGCAAAGACATTTTGCATGTCAAAAAGACAGGTTTGTTTGCATCTAACAAATTTGTTTTGAAGAACTGCGATTTGAGATTTGCAATTTAGCAACTTGGCATGAACTTTCTTTACAACATAAAGAATGTTTTCCTGCAGAATCAGATTTCATTTGTAGTTTACTAAATGAACCAGAAGCCAAAAGCTAATAAGCTAAGCTAGGAGAAAATGGTATTTTTTCCAGTCAGTCAGAAGACAACACAGAAATGACAAAACCACACTCACTGACACACAGAAAAATCTGTAAACTAGATGCTAGCAGTGCAGTCCTTATTTTCGTAGAGTGGGTATAAAAATTATACTGCAGCTTACAATGACAGGACAGGTCCAAATATAGAAGCAATGAAATTGAATTTTAATTTAATTTTAATTAATTTAATGACGGAGTCAGAAGCCAAGGAAGAAGCAGCAGATAAAAGGGTTACATGGTCAGAATTGCCAGCTACAAGACAAGACAAAAATGATTTTACAGATAAAACAGATAAGGAGACAAGCCTGACTTCAACAGACTAGAAATGCATACCAAAACGTTCTAAAGTTACTATAAATAAGTGCTGCATGCTGAGGAAGGATCTGAAATCAATGTCCACTGCAGAACTACACTACAGAAGTAAGACAAGCTAACTGCTGCTAAAGATAAAGCACCTGGATAAAGCAATTCTTGCCACTTTATAAGTAGAAAGAAAGTAGCCATGCATTAAAAACTTAAAGAAAAGGAACTACTATTGGACTAAAACCAGCAGCTAGACCTGTAGTTAAGAATGAAGATCTTAGCATTAGCATATCACTAAGAAGCAAGTCAAATCAGAACCAGCAACAATTTAAGAGATCCTGTTTGACTAACAAGGATAAAAAATACATTGCAAATGTACTGCCAATATTAAAAAACAGCTTAAATTTAGTTAACGCAATAATGGAAGGACAAAGTAAGCCCAAGCAAGGTACACATTAAAATACTTCAAATAAACATTTGGTACAATTTTAAAAAAATGGCCAAATGATGACCAGATAAGTCCAACAATGCTTTTACTGTAAAAGCAGACTACTGTGATACAAAATAATCATCATGGGAATATCAAAGTGTGGTCTGATCCCTTCATGCGGTCTGTTTTTTGATTTTAGCACACATACCACCCCATCACACACACACACACACACACACACCACATACCTATCCCTGTTGTCAGACTGTCCCCAATGTCGCCTTTTCCCTGCACAGATAAATGAATGATGATTACAGTTAATCACTAATGCAAGTTATTACAGTTTCATACTCCATCCATTCAACCATAACCTGTTTTCCCATTTTTCACCATGGGCTAGGGTGTCGCATCAACAACGACAATCACCTAAAGGTAATGTTCACACCACAAGCTGACTATTCCCGAAACGGTTGTTCCCTCACACCAAACTCGCTTACGTACCTTCATACCTATGGCCAATTTAGTATGTCCATGCTACATACTCCTTGTATTTAGAATGTGGGAGGAAACCAGAGCACACGGAGAAAACCCCATAACCTTCAGTAAATGCATGCTAGTACAAAAGCTGTTAATCTAGCAACTTTCTAAGTTTGTAAGAGAAATAATTAAAATCGGTCCCTGACTGTGATTCTTTGTCCAACCATTAACTTTGGTTTTGTCCAGATTCCTTATACTACAAGACTAAGACGTAGGCTTTATGTACCCTGTCCCTGACCCACATAACTCACAAACTGCTGCAGGCATTAAATAATGCCCTAGATCCTCACTACATGTTAAAAAAAATTGCTGCATTAAATTATCATTTAGCGAAGTGAGTTGATATTAATGTTTCCAGTGGCAAGGAAGCAGGGTTTGAAGCCCCCTTTGTAATGTACTTTTTTTTTTTTTTTTTTTTTTTTTATACAAATCTTATTTATTTTTCACATTAATTTCTGGGGTCTAGTGGTGGCACAGAAGACTATTATTCTCTGTTGGAGGAAGGAGAGTACAGGGTTGGAAACCTTTTTAGTGTCTTTAAGGCATGCTACTTATACTACCCCTAGGGACTACTGGTTCTCCACTCCATGTTTGTCTTTTTTTTTTTTTTTTAATTAACTTCCTTTAGGGCATGCTATATAGAGAATCCCTGGTGTCTGGTATGCCCTCAAATCACCTCATCAGTAATATTCCCTGCTGTCTAGTGCCTCCCCCTCTCCAAATCAACATTAGGTGTAATCCCATTAAGGTACAAGATGATTTCCCCACCCCTAAGTGCCGTTAAGGCACAATGATTTAAAATTATTCCTGGTGGCTAGTGTCCCCCCAACCCATTGCTGCAGACTTTACCTGTTAGTTTGCACTTTCAAGCCATATGCATACACCCAGAGTTATCTTCACAAGTTGATCATACTCACAGACACACAAATCCATTTATCCAGGGCGCCACTCTAGCAGGGATGCTTTTCCAGTATTTATTTGGTGTAGGTAAACTAGGATGGGGGCACTGAGTGGTGTAATGGGGGAGGGATGTGGAGCCCTTTCGCCTATGGCACCAGTTGACCTAAGGCCACTCCTGTGTATATATATATATATATATATATATATATATATATATATATATATATATATATATACACATACACACACACACATACATACACACACCCTTAACACTACCCAATAGGTAAATTCTGCAGCACTTACTTGTACCGTGATGGCTGAACACAGATTACCATGAGTGACTGGATACAGTTGTACTAATTTATGCAGCCTCATTACCATCTAGCATGGCCACAGAGACGGCCCATCACATTGCTGCAAGTCTTCACACAAAACCTCTGCAGTATGGATGTCTCTGAATAAAAAAAAAGTTACCACACCTTGCAGTAACTTTTCTGAATTCGGACCACAGTCTTGTAACTATGGCAGTTTTAAACAGTTTAAATCCATGCCTGAAACACATCTGTTTCTTCAAAACAATATCTCAAATGTAATGGCAACTTTTTTTGTATGTAGGCAAATTTTTGAAGCCCACAAAGCAACTTTTGTATTCATGTTGCAAAACGGCGTTCTGAACAAAAAATGCAAGCTGTTACTATTTTCACTCATAAGACAGACATAAAAATGGCATATAAAAATCTGGGACAAAATAATGAAATTTACTGAAGTTACGAGTTTGTGATTAATTTGGCAAATACGGTTTCATAAACGTTAGTTTTCAGAAGTGCCAGTTCAAAAACTGAAGCAGAACCATGAACTTAGAAACACTTTTTGAACCTAATGAAAGTTAGTAAGGTAATCTCCTGCCTTTGGAGGAGTGAGTCTTGGTTTTATTTGGGATAGCATGATCCATGCATTCCTGTAGGTGTCCACAGAATGCGTTTGTAAAGGATTCTGCGGTTTGGGACGTATTTTCCACTGGCCCGGGGGCTTTGAAGGATTCCACCTCGGTTTTGAAAAGTGTGAAGTTTGCTTTTGAGAAGTTCTTCACTGTGGTTTCCTTGGCTGGGGGAGGGGACGGGATATGGATGTCCAGTGAGATTAATTTATGGTCAGATCTTACCAATGAGGGGTATACCTCTGGTATAGAACATAGAGTCACCATGTTGGTGATGATCAGGTTCAATATGTTTTCCCCTCTTGCGGGAGTGATGACCAGTTGTTCCATAGCATTTGAGTTTATAAATTCTGGGAACCGTTGGGCGAGGGTGTTGGGGCTTGAGTAGTGCTCCCAGTTTATGTTTGGGTAGTTGAAGTCACCCAATATGATGGTGTTTGGAGAGACCTTCATATTCTCCAATGTTCTCAGGAAAGCTGAGTGGGGTTCCTAAGTTTGGGAGGGTGGTCTGTAGCAGGCTACAAACTGAAAGGCAGTTTTGCCCACTGTTAGTTGCACATGGATGGTCTCCGATGCTTCATGCAATGCCACTAACCTAGAGGTGTGGGTATCTTTGATGAATATGGATACTCCACCTCCTTTTGTGGTTTGGTCCGAGTTTTGGGGCCGAAAAGCATGGTATGAGGTATAACCTGGTAGTGCTAGGGTGCTCTCGGGAGCCTTGAACCAGGTTTCTGTTACTGCACAGATATCGATATTCTCCATACTGAGGAGAGCCTCGAGTGCATGCATCTTGAGGTTTAGACTTCTGGCGTTGAGCAGCATTACCCTTAGTTTCCTTTTGTGTTGTCTATGGAGGTGTGTTTGTCTTTTGAGCCTTGCCTAAAAAAGGCACTATGAGGGTGGCAAGAGCCTCAGCCAATATTCGAAAGCCCAGGGGTGACAGGTGCAAGCTGTCCCTAGCGAAGCAACGTGGCTTGTCGAGTATGTCATTCCAGGCTGACAGACACTGGATCCCCTTTGAATGACACCAATACTTTAGCCAATTGTTAAAATTGATAATTTTGTCTTTATACTGTGGCATCATTCTTGGTGAGGGTAAGATGCTACTCAAGATCAGAGTCATACCGGCCTGGGCTACATGATTAGAGAGCTCCTCTATGTCTCTTTTCATGTAGTCCAGGGAGGTACGTCTCAGGTCATTCACACCAGCATGGACAATGACAGAGTCAAATCTGTACTTGCTTTGGAGTGACCTGAGTGCTTGTGTTATGTGGCGGATCCTGGCACCCGACAGGCAGCTTACAGTGACCTTCTCCTTGTTCAGCCTGGTGAGTGGGACGTCAGTGTGTCTGACAATAGAGTCACCTATTACAAGT
Organism: Protopterus annectens; assembly: GCF_019279795.1. Taxonomy (NCBI): domain Eukaryota; kingdom Metazoa; phylum Chordata; order Ceratodontiformes; family Protopteridae; genus Protopterus; species Protopterus annectens. The sequence continues at coordinate 1,180,063,159 of NC_056739.1, read as the reverse complement.
GTATTAGGTGTGCTGTTTAGCCTTAAGGGCTGTGACTGTGTGGCACACTGACTTTGTGAACTATGTGATATGTGGGTATTGTTGTGGGGTAGCGGTTGCTTGGCTCCGAGTATGTTTTTGTGTGTTTGGTTTGCTGTTGCGATAGGTCTATGTGAGACTGGATTTGTGTTGTATGTGATTACCTTCTCCTCCTGACTGACTGCGTCAGTACTGGGTTGAGAGAGCTCAGCCTCCAGTTTGGCTATATAGTTGCATCTCTCACATATATTTGAGCTTTTTGGGAGGAGTAGAGGGTGGTATGTGTACATAAGGAAGTTGTAACATTGCCTCAAGATTCCCAGATTCACCAGCTGGACTGGAGAATAAACCCAAAACTGACTTTTGGACATGCCAGAATAGTATAAGGAACTACTTTTTGACTGATCAAAAAGGACCAATAAGGAGCCAAGTACTTAAAGGGAGTATAAGAGGGTGTAGTGTTTTAGTTTATTAGTGCTTACTTATAAGATTGCTTATACAAGCAACTGCAGGGCTTTAGAATGAAAATAGAGTGCTTACTTTGAGATTTAGAACAGTTCTAAGGGAAAACGTGAAGAGCAGACTTTGTGGAGCCGGGAATAGTTTAAACACGTTTAAGCGGCGCTGTCCGATGCTGCTATATGCACAAAATCGTGCAAAACTGCGCAAATGCGGGTTTTAAAGCAGGGAAACTGAGAGATAGGAATTGACCCAAAACGGCCAATAAGCTACTAGTTTCAAGGCTGAGACCACTCCTCCAGGTACAGATAGGCTGCTCAAAGCAGGCAGGACACCACGAGGAGCTGTGCAGAGTTGCATACTGGCGCAAAACCGTGCAAATGTGGGTTTTAAAGCAGGGAAACTGAAAGAGACAGGAATTGACCCAAAACGGCCAATAAGCTACTAGTTTCAGGGCTAAGACCACTCCTCTAGGGACAGATAGGCTGCTCAAAGCTCCCCACTCTTACTGGTGAACAGAGAAGCTTCCTCCTATCCAAGTAAGGATATGGGCAACACAGGAAACTATACCACAGTCCAGAATTCAGCAAAATCTGAAATCTGGACTAATCTATTTCAGCAAAGGCGGGAAAAGAGAATTATTTTTTTTTCAGGAAACAGCAGAAAAACACACAGAAACCACTGTAAATGCTATAAACAGGCTAGCACACTTTAGTGTGTAGCCTACAACAGTTATACAATACAAAACAACTTAAATTGATATAAAACAAGTGCAAAAACTGTAAAAAGCAGAAGGCAAATGCAATTTAAACTTTTTAAAGCACAGATCAGTTAGAAATCCACTTTTTAGGTGGGAAAAGGCAGTCGGAGCAAAAAAACAGAGAAAAAAAACACTTAAATCTGGAAAAGTCTCTCTTGGGTCTTTCTGTTGCCTGTATCACTCTGCAGGACACCACGAGGAGCTGTGCGGAGTTGTATACAATAACAAACTTTCTAAATCACAGATTCGCTAAAAAAACTGGCGTTTTAGGCAGAATTAGTTAAGACAGCAAGAAAAGCAGAAAAGTGATACTTAATCACTCCAAAGTCACTCTTTTGTCTCTCTGCTGCTGTAGACTCTGCAGAACACCTAGAAGACACTTGCTGAGCGGACTACAAGTGTAAAAACTGTGTAAATGAGGTTTTTATAGCAGGGAAGTGAAAGAGATAGAAATTAGACCAAAATGGCCAATAAACTACTAACTTCTGGGCTGAAACCACTCCTCCAGGGACAGATAGGCTGCTCAAAGCTCCCCTCTCTCGCAGGTGAACAGAGAAACTTCCTTCTATCCAAGAAAGGTAATGGCAACACAGTAACTTGTAACACAGCCCTGGATTCAGCAATAACCTGAAAACTGGACTATACTAGTTCAGAAAGGCGGGAAACAAGTATATATTTTTTTTTTCAAGAAATAGAGCAGATACAATAAAAATTACCCCAAAAAGGCCAATAAACTACTAACTTCTGGGCTGAAACCACTCCTCCAGGGACAGATAGCCTGCTCAAACCTCCCCTCTGGCACAGGTGAACACAGAAACTTCCTTCTATCCAAGTAAGGTATGGCAACACAGAAACTTGTAACACAGCCCTGGATCCAGCAATAACATGAAAACTGGACTATACTAGTTGAGAAAGGCGAGAAACAAGTATATATATATTTTTTTTTTTCCAGAAAATAGAGCAGATACAATCAAAACAACACTTTACCCAATTAACCAGTTAAAAAGCTTAAAACTGAGCCCTGTTCCAGCAGTCTTCAATCAGACAAGTTCTAACTGCACTGGCCTGCCACGAGGGTACAGAGAAACCTTCTCCAAAAAAGACGGCTTGTATCAGGGCACAAGTTATACAAAACAAAGCTAGATCCAGCCAGCCTGAATCTAGTCTATGCTACAGCAAACAAGGCGTACCGATTTCAGAAAGAAACAGTTCAAGTAAGCATGCTCAATAAGCCTTTAACCAGAAATTCCCAGCTCAGAAGGGCAAAATCTAGCCTCTCCTCCCACAAGAGTGCAGACCACAAACCTTCTTAATGTAAAATAACTGGCCTGAAGCCCAATTTCTTAACCCAGAACTAATACACTTTCAGAATAACAGACACTGAGCCTTCAATCAGCAGTTCCCAACTTAGAAGGATGCACGCTACCTGTCCTGCCACAAAGTACAGTTTTGTACCTACAATAAATGTAGATGTTCGAGTGTATACCCTGCTGCAGTCATCACCCTTGGGTTATCCTGCCGTCAGGCGGTCCCGCAGTCAGCCCGAATTCCAAAGTCTTGGTCCGGCGTGGGTTGCCGTCGCTTCTTCCCTGACGTCAGTGCGCCAGGGGTATATAAGAGACATCCGACGCCATTTTCTTCAGTTTTTCTTGCCCCAGATGTCAGGTGCCCCCAATAGGTAGGCTATATATATATATATATATATATATATATATATATATATATAGAGAGAGAGAGAGAGATAGATAAAAATAAAACAATACCTTTAGGCACAAGCAAATACACCACAGAGGTAGCATAGGATAGAGTGGTAGAGATAAGTTCAGCTAGTTCAGAGGGGATGGAGGGAGGGTAACCTGGACTGCAGCAGGGTATACACTCGAACATCTACATTTATGGTAGGTACAAAACTGTACTATGCTCATCATGTTACCCTGCTGCTGTCATCACCCTTGGGTAGAATCCCAAAGCTAAGGATGGGAGGTGGAGTCAAACAGGGTTAGAGGAGGCTAGAAGGCCCTGCAAAACTGCAGTGGCGAAGCCAGCTCTAGTCTTAGAGTAAAGTGGTAAGTGATAGTGCTTGGTGAAGGTGTGTACTGAACTCCAAGTTGAAGCTTCCAGAATATCCTTGGTTGGCACCCCCCTGAGGAAGGCTGTAGATGTAGCTGCTGCCCTGGTGGAATGGGGCCTTATGCTAGCTGGAACTGGTTTTCCATGATGGGTGTAGCAAAAACGTATGCAATGTCCTATCCATTTTGAAATGGTCTGTTTTGAGATAGGCTTTCCTTGTGATGCTGTAGCATAGGATACAAAATGTTAGTCATATTTTCTGAAAACCTTAGTTTTATCCAAGTAGTAACATAGCTGCCTGTGAATGTCCAAGGAATGCAGAAGTCTTTCTCCTTTGTTCTGTGGATTTGGAAAGAAGGTGGGCAAATGGATGGTTTGATTTAGAGCCACACTGGATACCCACACCTTTGGCATAAAGGAGGGGTTAGCTCGTAGAGAAACTCTGTCTTGATGAAAAATGAGGAAAGGCTCTACTGCCATTAGTGCCTGTAGCTCTAAGACTCTTCTGGCTGAAGTAATTGCTAGCAGCAGGGCAGTCTTCCATGATATAAACTTTAAGTCAGCTGAGAAAGCTGGCTCAAAAGGTGGCAGCCTAAGTTTTTCCAGAACAAAATTGAGGTCCCAAGTTGGTGTTGGCGCTCTCCTGGGAGGCCTAATGTTTTTGGCCCCTCTGAGAGACTGCCTTATAAGTGGATGTGAAAATAAGGGAGGATCTGTGTTGTAGTGAGCTGAAATAGCTGAGGCGTGGATTTTAATAGATGAAAAAGAAAGTCCTTTATGTAACATCTCAGTTAAATATCTGAGGTATGTCCGGCTGAAGGGTATTTTGGCCTTGAGCTTGGTTCCAGGCGCAAAATCTTTTCCATTTGTCTGAATAGGCTTTCCTGGTGCTGGGCCTCCTGGCCTCCAGAATGACATCCATAACAGCTTGTGAAAGAGGAACTGGCTGGTTGCTTAGGTGATTTGCCATGCAGCCAAATTTAAGGTTTTGAGCTGGCTGTGTAGAATCTGACTGCCTTGCTGTGTGAGCAGATGAGGAATTTGTGGTAAAATCCATGGTGGGCCCTGGGCCATGTTCCTTAGTAGTGGGTACCAGTGCTGGCGTGGCCAGTCTGGGGCAATGAGTATCATTCGGGGTCTCTCCATCCTGACTTTCAGCAGCACCTTTGTGAGAAGGAGCAATGGAGGAAAGGCATATACTGTCAGCATTTTCCAAATGAATGAGAGTGCGTCCACTTTCCAAGCTTGATGGTGAAATGTCCTTGTGCAAAATTTTGATAGCTGATAGTTTTGGGGGGTGGCAAACAGGTCTATGTCTGGGCGGCCCCACTTTTGAGTTATCATTGCAAATACTTGTGAATCCAGTTTCAACTCGTGGGGATCCATGATGTTTCTGCTTAGGTCGTCTGCCAATGTGTTCTTTTTTCCTGGCAGGAATTGAGCTTGTAATTGAACTTGGTAGGTCAGTGCTGTGTTCCACAAGGTCATTGCTTGCCTGCATAGAGGGTAGGAGTGTGTACCCCCTTGTTTGTTTATGTACCACATTACTGTGGTGTTGTCTGTCCTTATTATAAGCTGTCCTGGATGTAAGAGGTCCTTGAAGGCTGTCAGAGCATTCTGTACAGCTAGCATTTCTTTTTGATTGATGTGCATATTCCTTTTATCTGCAGTCCATATGCCTTGAACGCATCGTCCTGCCATGTGTGCCCCCCAGCAATAGTAAGATGCATCTGCTGTCATAGTTTGCCTAGCTGGGGGTAAGGTGAAAGGCTGACCCTTGTTGAGGTGACATGCCTGTGACCACCATAGAAACTCCTGTTGAAGGCAGGGAATGAGAGGTATCATTGTTCCCAAGCTGTGGCTGTGTTGAGTCCATACGCTTTTCAGGTACCATTGTAATTTCCTCATATGCATTTTTGCAAATGGTATTAGTAGTATGCAAGATGCCATGAAGCCCAAGGCCTGCAGAATTTTTCTTGCAGGGAGTTGGGTCTTTGTTGCCATTATTTTGAAGTATTGAGTTAGTTGAAGTTGTTTGTCTGGCGTCAGATAAGCCATCTGGGCCATTGTATTCAAGCTGGCACCCATGAATGTCATATTTTGTGAGGGCACTAGTTTTGATTTCTTTTCGTTTACTGTGTACCCTAGGCAACTTAGAAGGTGTTTTACAAAGGTCAGATGTTGTAAGAGAATGTCCTTACTTTCTGCTTGGATGAGGCAGTCGTCCAGGTATGGGTGTATTTGAATTCCTCTCTGTCTGCAGTATGCAATTACTGGTGCCAGGCATTTTGTGAAGACCCTGGGCACAGTAGATAAGCCAAAGGGCAGTGCAGACAACTGGTAATGTGTTGAACCTGCAATGAAACGGAGGTATCTTCTGCAATTTTGTCTGATAGGGACATGCAGGTATGCCTCCTTAAGGTCCAACGTTACTAGCCAAGCTTTCTTGCCCAGCATGGGAAGAAGCTGCTGTAGTGTTAGCATCGAATTTGGGTACTTGCAAGAAGGTGTTTAGAACTGAAAGGTCCAGAATGGGTCTCCAAGCATTGTCCTTTCTGGGGACTAGAAAGAGCCTTGAGTAAAATCCTTGGCCTTGCTCCTGTGTAGGTACCAGTTGAATGGCTCTCATGTCTATGAGAGCTGTAATTTGTTTTTCAGCCTCTGCCCATTGATTCTGTGGCAGGTTTGGCATTCCTGTTATCCTTGGCAAGGTGTGGAAATGGAATCTGTATCCTTGTGAGATAATGTCTAGGACCCATTTGTCCTTTGTGACAATGTGCCAGTTGTCTGAAAAAAGTGCTACTTTTCCTCCCAAGGGAGCAGCCAAGAGAGTTCTGCTTGGCAGTTTGAGGTGTAAGTCATTGTGTTTGTCTTCTAGTAGTTTGGGACCTGTCTTCTCCTCCCTTCTGTGTTGCAGTGCCCCATTGGTGAGGTTTGTAAGGGATTTGTGCTTGTCCTCTGCCCCTTGGGCGTCTGTATTTACCCCTCTGTGGTCTGTCAGAAGCTGGAAAGGACCAATTTTTTGTTGGCCAATTTCTGCTGAAGCGTGGGGGTTGTACCTATAAGAAATCTTTGACCGTCTGCATAGATTTTGCCTTATCCTCCATCTTCTTTAAAACCTCTTTTGCTTTAACCCCAAATAAGACATCCTGCTGTAAGGGTGCATCTAGTAACTTTGCTTTGACATGATCAGGCAGAGTTTGTTCCTTTAACCAAGCATGCGTACGTATTGACAGACCCAGTAACAGCTGCTCTACAAGAAGCTTCCAAGGAATCAAAACCACATTGTAAAGTATGTTTGCCCACCTGTTCAGCTGCATGCAACAAATCCTGCATTTCCTTGAATTCAGACTGTTGAGGATGCGTGCTCATCTTTTGTTTTATTCGAGACATTAGGAATTGCTGGTATTTCAGCATGTGAAATTGACAATTTAGTGCTCTCATAGCTAGAGTAGCTGAGGTGTAAACCTTCTTCCCCCACCTATCTAGTGCCCTGGAGTCCCTTTCAGAGGGCACAGGATTTTTAGCCATAGAAGCCTTAGCCCCTTTGGGACCCTGGGAGATTGTCTCTGGGTCAGCAACAGGGCTTTTGTAAAGGAATTTGTGTGAGTCAGGCACTCTATAATATCTATCTGGTTTGGCTGGAGCAGGAGGCAGAGAATCTGGATTTAGACTAGATTCTAAGTAAACATCATCCACAATGTCTAAAACTGGAGGGATAGCAAGTGGCCTGTGCTGGGGGAGTAAAAGAAACTCTCAGAGCCTTTTCTTTGAGTCGGAGTAATCCTGACCTTCCCAGTGGAAATGTTCCCTCATGGTATGTAAGGTTTCTCCAAAGGAATAGTCTTCAGGGGGAGAAGCTGAGGGAATGGAATCTTCAGCATTAGAATCTTCATAAAGGGGAAAGGAGTAATCCTGTTCCTCAGAGGAGCCTGAGGAAATAGACACTTGATCAGAGGAGGCATAATCCTCCTCCTGTCTAGGCCTTTTGTCTAGTGGGGGTTGGGAACCCCCTGATTAAAGAAATCAAATATTCAGCCATTTTAAGCATCGGTTTCTTAGGCATGGGGCCTTGAACTGGAGGCTGAAGTGCAGTCTTTTTTGGTTTGACAGGAGTCTTAAGCTTAGCATAAGATTTTACGGTGAGAGTAGTCGGTCTGAAGACACCTTCTGTAACCGAAGGTGTTTCCGCAGCACCGGCTTCTCCTTCTGCAATGTTGTCGGTAGGGCCTAAAGAAAATGGCTGTGTCAGCCTAGAACTCTCTGCTTGAGAATCCGTAGCGGTCTGGGGTTCCAATTCTGTGGTCGCCAGGGGTTGCGTAGGCGCCTCACTGAAAACCGGAGAACCAGCGACCAGCCCAGCTGAGGCCTCGGAGTCTGGCTTGGATCTAGGCTGCCTGTCTTTATCTTTGTGTTTTTTATGCACGCCGGTAGTCGGTTGCTCCGACGGCATAGTGTAATTAAATTTCCTACTGAAGTAGTGTCGTGCGAAATCAAAGCGTCGCTTTATAGTTCGCTTATTGAACCTACCACAAAACCGACAACCAGTGACGTCGTGGTCTGGGCCTAGGCAAGGTATACAATAAGAATGAAAGTCCTTATGAGGTATTTGCTTCCCACAAGAAATACAATTGTTAACTTTTTCTGACATCGGACTGAGGCAAGAAAAGATTCCCCAAGGGGGTACTTAGCTTTGAAGACTTCGGACTGAAATTTGATTTGAAAATCTCTGGTGTCGGCTTACCGGCACTTGCGAACTGCTTCAGCTTCGGGCACCGCATGGCAAGAAAGACTAAAGAAAATGGTGTTGGATGCCTCTTATATACCCCTGGCGCACTGACGTCAGGGAAGAAGCGACAGCAACCGACACCGGACCAAGACTTTGGAATTCGGGCCAACTGCGGGACCGCCTGATGGCAGGATAACCCAAGGGTGATGACTGCAGCAGGGTAACACGATGAACATCAGTGCAGACCACAAACCTTCTTAATGTAAAATAACTGATTTGAAGCCCAAGTGCTTAAACCAAGGGCCTTAGAATAACAGTTACAATTTAATCAGGCTACTAACAAGCAGTAATAAAGGCAGCAGAATAAATCAATTGAGTACTTTTAAGAAGAGGCAAAAGCAAAATAAGGTAATAAAGTAGGAAGAAACACAAATACAGTAAGGCAGATGAAGTGCAAAATTTTTTTTTTTTTTTTTGAGACAGAGGAAACAGAGCAGATTAAGATACTATAGGGGAATGCCCTTCACAAGTACTCTCTTTGTACACCGCAGAGGAGATCTGGTGGACCCCAGCCATAAATAAGCTATACAACAGAAGGAGGAAGCTACTACATGATAGAGCAAAATCCCAAAAAGGGAAGGCATCTCTGATCAGTAATAGCAAGAAACTACGATCCCTCATAAAATTATCTAAGGCCAGCTTCGAAAGAAAAATTGCACAGGACGCTAAAGATAATCACAAGGCCTTCTTTAGTTATGTCAGGAACCTGGGTGGCAACTCCCAGATATGCTCTGAGTTGGTGCAAAATGACAAAAAATACACTGAACCCACAGACATTGCCAACATCCTGGCAGACAGGTTCAGTGCAAACTCCCCCCCCCCTTCCCCCCCAAAAGAGCAAATGTCTATCCCAATAGAGTGTAGCCTCCCTGACATCACAGATGCACAGGTGAGAGCTGCCCTCAACAAAGCAAAAAAACACAGCATCAGTGGGACTGGACGGTGTCCCGGGCTGCGTTTTACATGAGCTCCAAGAAGAACTGAACCCTCACATAAAGTCACTGTTCAATCTCAGCCTTACTACAGGATATGTACCCAAGGAATGGCGTACAGCAACAGTGGTCCCACTCCACAAAGGTGGTGCCACCAACGGACCCTGGAAACTATCACCCTATAAGTCTGACTAGCCTGGTCTGCAAAGCTATGGAGCATATCATCATGGAACTCATAAACAAAGACATTGGGAACCTCCAAACACTGGATCCAACCCAATTCGGCTTTGTTAAGGGCAGATCTTGCCTCTTGAACCTGGTCAACTTCTTTGAAACAGTCACCAAGGCCATAGATGAAGGGAAGGTAGTCCACACAGCCTACCTGGACCTTGCAAAAGCCTTCAACACAATACCCCACTCGGGCATCATAAATAAGCTCACCAACTTAAATATCAACCCCTATGTCACAAGATGGGTTGCAAACTGGCTCAGGGATAGAACCCACATGGTCAGAATTGCAGGTGCCATGTCAGACTCTAAACCAGTTACAAGTGGCGTCCCACAAGGCTAGGTCCTGGGACCTCTCTTGTTCGGTATATATTTCTCTCAGGTACAGGCTAACACGGGAGGACTATGGCTGACCAAGTTCGCAGATGACTGCAAACTGGGTGCCATAATCGACTCGCCGACTGACACAAGCATCCTCCAAAATGGTCTCACAGAGACGGATAACTGGTGCCAGAGCCATGGCCTAAAGCTAAATGCCAAAAAGTGCATAGTCATCCCCTTTGGGAAAAACAAAGTGCCCACAAATTACCACATAGGTGGTAATCCAATGGAAGAAGTAATTAGGGATTTGGGGACCCAAGTAGATAGCAATCTCTCCTTTGACAATCACGTTGCCAAAGTGGTTAGAAAGACCTTCTATATAGCCCACCTTATCACGAAAGGGTTCATATCTAGATCAAGAGAGGTCATTGTGCCCCTCTACTCATCACTCATCAGGCCCATAATTGAATACAATGCCCCATTTGGGATGTATCTTACCAGACACCTGCAGCAACTGGAAAGACCCCAAAAGTACCTCACCAAGAGGATCAAGGGACTCAAACAGATGCCCTACGCAGTTAGGCTAAAGAAACTCCAGCTCTACTCAGTTGCTTACCGCCTACTCAGAGGCGATCTGTGCCTGATGTATAAAGCCATGTCCAAACCAGAATTAATGGACATGCTCCACCTCAGGAAATCCAAATCCCTTAAAGCTACACGCTCCAGGGACTTAAACCTCAGCACAGAAATAAATAGGACATGCTGGAGGGACAGATTCATATCCCAGAGGCTCCCCTCACTCTGGAACAAAATCCCAATCCATATTAGGCAGATCTCTTCGGTGACCCTCTTCAAGAGAAATCTTGACGAGTGGATGGGAGATCGTAGGTTTACCTCTGGGTTCTCTTCTGTGTCCCTACTAGACAGAGGCACAATAAACTAACCTTAAAAAGGCTATCTTCTGTGACCTACTATACAGAGGCACAGTCAACTAATCTAAAAGCGTGGCGAAAGCCAAACACACTCTGGCTAGGCCTATAAATGCCCTAGGGCAGATAGCCTAGTATCAATCTATGAACCTATAAGTTTGAAAGGGATGTAAAGAAGCTCCAGATCTTACAAAACCTAACATGAGAACACCATAAATCAGTTTCTGAAGGAGAAAACATATATTCTGAACCCTCAGTCTGAACAAAAATAGTATACCCCCTTCCATTTCAATGAAAATTTGCCTGGAAGACACTTTCATGACATCTCAAAATACTAACAGATTTATAAGTACACAGACTATCAGCTGATATTCAAAAGGGCCTTCTACACTGTGTGAACAAATGGATATAGCCTTCATGTCCAATTAGTGCATTTTTCTTAAAATTTCATGCTCTTAGGTCTGTACTCCATGGATAAAAGACATATACAAGCAACATTCTTTGCCCTGTTCTTTACCCAGTTTGTACAGGGGTAACATCTACAAGAAAACATTACTAATTTGTTTATGAAATTGATGAATTCAAATACTACCAAGGCAGACCTGCCGCCACAACATAGCCACTGGAGTCTCTCTCAATATGGGGATGGAGTACGGATAAAAACAATCTCCAGTTCAGAGTGCACTCTCCAGAAACAACTGGCAAAGTCAGTATTTACATATGTTAGATCTTACTTTGAGATGCCTCTGCAGAGGGATGAGCACATGGGCAGAATCTCAAGCAGTATCCCAAAACCTCAAAGAAAAGAGTAGAAGCCAGAAATAGAAAAAGAACAATTCAGGGAAATAGCTCCTATATGCACAACAATCTGCTCCTGTAATGGAGATCCAGGTTACAATACTTTGTAGAAGTATGCACCAGTGACCAGGTGGTTATGATGCAAATCTCTGGTACTGCTGCACTTAAGCCATTTGGGGAGACAGTCTGTTTTGACACTGCTCTGTCTTGTTTTCCTAGTTTAAAGGAAACAAAATGTTCAGATTTTTTTCAATATCTTTGGATCTGGCTAAGCAATACCCAAGTTCCATATGTAGATCGAATACATAAGGTAACCTCTTATTTTAGACTTTAGAAACAAAGTTTGTATCCTAGAAGCTGGACACCTCATGGCACAAATATTCAAGCATCAAGGAAGGGTTGATACCCTGTCAAGATGGAAGGCTCTGTTGGGTTCAATTGCCATAAGGACTGTCAGCTCATATACATCTTGTCAGCAGGTGTAATGATCAGTAAGAGAAGGATTTTCCAGTTGTTCAACTCAAAAGAGGGGGCCTTAGTAGAGCATCTCCCTGATTAAAACTTTGAAAGCTGTGTCAGGTAGCAATGGGGGGAGGCATGGACAAATAAAGAGATTAAGTAACTGAGGATGGTTAAATCTCAGGCTATCATGGTTAATAAGCACAGCTTTAGAGATTATGTGCTCTCCTCCCTGTTTATATACGAGGTATGTGCTATTGTCTATGACTATTTTTAGCTCCTAGCACCAAACTGTATTGAAAACTTGGAGGACATAAATCAAAGCCAGGCATTTCATTGATAATTACATGTTTTGCTTTGCTCCTATGAACCCATTGTTCCTGGACTTTGAAGAGAATAACGTGCGCCCCAAATCATCCTCTAATGCAGCAGTCATCAAGCCTGGATGCTCTCTGTGGTTGAAGGGCATTTTCAGATTCCACAAGACTTAGTTTGCCCATCCCTAGAATTCTTCATGAAAGGGTGGAACAATGGACAGCATCTGGCCCAGAGAGGTATAAGTGTTATGGCCAGAGATTCCTCAGAACCACTGTATTTTTCTCAGGCATACTTTTTACAGGGGGATCATACAGACATGTACTCCAAGGTTCTTAATGTAGTGGGCAACCTTTTGTAACAGAAGAAAGACTCTGCTCTTTGCTGTGGCTAACACTGCTCCCAGGTAGGACTTCACAAGTGATATTTATCTATTTTCATCCATGACAGATACAGCTACAGGCATGCATAGTGATTGGACTTGCTCCATCTATAACTATTTTTCCCTGCTTTTCTCCTTTTACATTTTCATGTTCTCATTGGTTGGGGAAAATATGTGATCATTTTCAGCAATCAAGTTATCTTCTTTGTTAAATCGAGCACCATTTGTTTTCTAAGGGAGGGAAAAGCACTCACAAAACCCTGAAAAAAGACGGTAAGGAATAATAATGTTACAGTATAATTTTATTATTTATTCTGACTGAGCTGATTTATCGGTGAACATATTTAGTTGCTCTTGTTGTGAGTAGTGTACAATGAGCAACAAAGAATATATTTTGATAAAAAGGTGTTATGCTTTATCATAATAAGGAACTGAGTGACTCTGCAGAAAGAACATAGAGATAAACAGCCCTTTGCAGAACAGAATCAGATGCCTATTAAAAATAATCACCTGAAAAACTAATACTAGCTCATTATGAGTACCAGTTTCTAATTTTATTTCATGAACTGACTTCTGCATGGAGTTTATTAAGATGCATTTTTAAATAAAAACATGACAAGTCAATATAGCAGTCGCTTTAGCTTTTCCCTATAACTTGCTATCACTTAGGAGGAGTAATTCTTGCCAAAGTTCCCTTCAAAAGTATCCAGTACTTAGTTTCCTCACGTTTGAAATTTAAGTCGTAAGTCATCATGGTTCAGTGCTAGGTAAAGTTAAATTATGTTACTATTTAAAGAACCTGTGTTTCATACACACAGTTTCATGGCCACATATTTGATGACACCCCCCCCGTGGATCTTTTAACTTCAGGCTCTGCAGCTTCTGTTATGTTTGTTTCAGGTCTCAGAGCAACTCTCTTTCATTTCCATCATATAAGCTATTCATCTCAAAAATGTATGCAGTATTTCAAATAGTATCTCCCCACAGAGTTACCCAAATGATGCACTGACCGATTACTAATTATTTCTCTTTTGCCTCCAAGCAATGTGCTTGAAAATTTGACTATAACAAACCCTTATTCCATTTTTTCCTGTCAAGATAATTCATTTAACATTTATTTTTACTAAATTTTCAGCTACTAGTATCAATCTATTTGTGTTATCATTCCTTGCCAAGAACCGCTACAGTTTGGCATATTTTATTTCCACTGCTAATCACTTAAAATATATTTCCACAGCTCTGCAGCATTTTTACTGTCTTCTTAACTTTTCACTTTTCTACTGACTATGTTTTGATGAAAACATTAAAGAAGTTCAGAAGTAAAGGACTAGCTCATTTGGAAATGCATTTATCACTTTCCGCACTTCATTGTGGCTTTGTTAGATATCACCTTTTGCATTTTTTTCTTGGTTTACTTTTCACCCACCTAAAAATGTAGTTTGCTGTGTATTCTTTGTCTGCTACAGCAACAGGACTCACAGACAAAACTGAAAATGTCTTCTTATTTATGACTTCAGTGTTTCCACATTCAGAGAACATAATGAAGACTTTGCATTAAATTAATGATGATTTACTTGAATAAATGTATCATTGTGTCACTGACAGAAGACTACCTATTCTGATGCTCTTTTCAACAATTGTGCTGCTGGTTTGTAATTTTACTGCTTGTTTCCACCAGTCTGAAACTGGGATTTTTCCTGCTGTCATTGTGGTTCAGTGTTAGGTAAAGTTAAACTATGTAACTACTGTTTAAAGATTTCTGTGATAACCTATGATGCTCTCTTTCAACTACAATGCTTAAGTTCTTTCAAAGCAATCTAATTAAAATGAACACAGGTTAAAAACAAAGAAAATGAGCAGATCAAGTACAATCATGAAAAGTACAGCATTCGGGAATATACATTAATCAGTTCTGAATTTGGGTGTAAACTGTGAAGTTAGTCAACTGAAAAAAAGTGTAGTAACCCATTTGAATGATATAACATGGTTGGAAAACATGCAAAGAAAGACAACAAAGTGTTAGGAATAAAGGGACTGGACCCATGCTTGTAAGGTTATTGCACTAGAGCGGACTGGTTTGCCCTAAATCCATTCTCTTTCTCATGCTCATATGAAGTAACTGCACCATACTTCTCACTGGGAAACTGGTTGTCCTTTCACTGTCAGCAGTACATAAATGAATAATCTCATGTTTTCCTTTTATTGAAATGGCTTGGTGACATTTTCTTACCTATCTGTTAAACCACTGCATGCAATATCTACAATGATGTGATTTATCCTCCCAGCTACTATTCCAAATCCATGTGTCATGTTTTTAATAAAAATGTTCGGTTTTTGCTATGATGACATCACTGAGACTTTCAACATACTTGACCTCCAGTGATAGCATAGGGATAGTGTGAGGAATGGGTTCATACACTTCAAAGGACACACCACCATGGATTTTCCAGGAGGCATTCATTAAAGTTTGCAGACACATCATCTCTTGTGATATCTTTGTCGGATAAAGAAAAGATAAAAGTGTGTTTCCTTAATAATAAACTACATTTTTATTAAGAAGTGAACTACATAGTAATACTAGAGGCAAACATGCATCACAACACTTTAGCTATCAAAGCAGCAATGCATGTCAGAATGTCAATAAAATACTTTACTGGGCACTTTTTGCAGGTACAGCATAGGCACTTCTATGCCTTGTGCATGTACATAACACTACTGCAGCATTTCAATATTTATCTACTGCTCCACTTAAGAATAGCACTCACAGTTAAAACTTTACAGAAAGCACTCAATGTGCTACAGTAATAAATCTTCACTGGTTGCACAGGACTGGAAATGAAAAGGAATGTGTTTTTATAGACTTACACCTACATTTTATATTAACTTGCATTCAGAACTTCACAACAGAATGAGGCTTAAAACTGTTACAAAAATAAGTGAGTGCCGACAGGTTTACCACACTAGTCTTTGCAGAAATGAACTAAGCCACCTATTTGTTACTTTATACAAGTACTGGATAGACTGTTAAGTAATTGTTATTTAGATATATAAATATCTGTGTATGTATATGTAATCTGTGTGTGTGTGTGTGTGTGTGTGTGTGTGTGTGTGTGTGTGTGTGTGTGTGTGTATGATTTCACTTCTAAAGCTCGAAATTTCAAATCATCGAACCTCTGATTATCGAAGACCAGAGGGTCAAAAGTTTGATATTGCGAGGTATCCTGTGATGGATATAATACCGGAGGGGGGGGGGGGGCTGACAAGGGAAAAACAGATTTCCCTGGGCCAGAAGGAAGAAATGAGCATTTGATTGCTTTTTGCAGGACCCTGGGGGAATTAGTGACAAAGTGGAAAAGCATATAGTGGTGGTGGTGGGATGGGGTAATCACTGCTCAACCAGATCTTCTCACAGGGACTATTCCTGGGGCGGGATCATAGCAAAGTACTTGCTGTACCTGGTGCTGGATGGGGAAGCAAAGCCACTGCAGCGAGGATTGCCCCAGCGATAGAATATCTGCTGTGCCACCACTGGATTGAGAGACCATTCATGAGACATTAGGATTACTCTGTTTAGCCTGTCCATAAGACAACTGAGCACCCCTGGGATGTATGTTACCACTAAAAAATAACACAAGGCTATCGCCAATTACCAAACCCTCAATGCTTCCTGGCATAGGGAAGATGACCTGGTCCTCCTTGATAATTGAGATACCAAACCATCATCATATTGTCTGAACAGAAAATATTCTAAGAGGAAGGCAATCCTGAAGTTTCTGCAATACTAAGAGAAGCACAGCATCTCTGAGTTACTGATGTGAAGGCTGACCTCTTCTGGACTCCACAGCCCCTGAACCATCCCCCTTTGTAATGCCCCCCAACCCAGGAAAGAGGCATCTGTGGTAACCACCACTGATGGTAGCTGAAAAATAAACCATCAGCCAGAATGTACATAAGGGGAATCTAGCCACCACAACAACTTGTTTGAAAAGACTGGTTATAATGATCAGAGTTGAGAAGAGTTGGCAAAGCTGAGAACATTAAGCACTGAGAAGTCAGTGAACAATTCTCATGCGACAGCAAGCAAATTGTACCATTAGGATACATGGACGAAGGCATTAGATCTAAGACACTGAGGACTAACACAGCTGTAGGAGAGGAACACTGGAGAAGGCCATGAATGGCTAGTTTCAATGTCAGAATTCTGTCTGATGGAAGAAAAAAAAGTTGTGTCTTACCATAATGTTCAATCTGTGTTGTCAATCTGTACTAATTCTTGACTGTGGGCTCGTTTCCGAGCCTCAGAACTGATTTGGCCATTATTCCAGCTCGAGCCTTCCAAAAACTCTCGAGCTAAGCTCTACCCACAATGCTCCTCATCAAATTACTTCAGATCGAGTTTGCAAACTATAATGACAGACAAGAAATAATAGATGAGACCATATCCGTGTCCCTGTTATGAAGCCACTCTTTGTGAAAATCTGATCCACCAAGAGTTCTAAAAGCAGGGGGAAGGAGGGATGGAATGTCAAAGATTAGTGAAGATCGACAACACAGATGGAACGTTATGATAAGACCTAACTTCTTTATCTGAAGTTGTCAGTCTTCACATAATCCTTGACTGTGGGACAGAGTCCCTAGCTACCTAACCTTGGGAGGTGTCATAGAAGAATATTCCTGAGCACCATCGAGCCAAATGATGCACGTCCCCTAGAGACCTGGTCCAGTTTATAGTGAATAATAAAGGTATGAGGAGATGCCCAAGTTGCTGCTGCACAAATATCATCTAAAAAAGCTCTGGCATGAAAAACTGCAGATGCTGCTATAGCTACCGTTGAATGTGCTTTTACACACCCTGGTGGGCAGAGTCCCTTTCTGTTGTAAATAAAAGTGGCAGTCCTTAAGCCATTTCGCCAAGGTAACTTTAGATAGTGGACTGCCCACAGAGACTGAAGAAAAGGCAATAAATAGCCGGTCGGATTTTCTAATGTCCTTTGTTCTGTTAAGGTAGAAACGTAGTTGTCTGTGCACTTCTAGCAAGTGTAGACAGTATTCCCCTTTGTTGAAAAAGTGGGGAAAAAAGACTGGGAGATGTAAAGTCGTCAAAAAGGAAGGATTTGTCCAGAGGGAGACCCTGTCCTTATGAAAGATTAAGTAGGGAGGCTTAAAGGACAAGGATTGTATTTCTGTTCTCCTGGCAGAAGTGATGGCTATTAAAAATAAGGTTTTCCAGGATAAGAATTTTTTTAAGTCACAACTTGCTGAAGGTTCAAAAGGGGGAGAAATAAGAGACTGAAGTACTAAATTCAAATCCCATGCTGCACAGGGTTCTTTATACAGAAGTCTGAGCATTAAGGTTCCTTTCAAAAAGGCTTTAAAAAGTTTATGTGACATTAGTGATGAACCATTGAAACCAATATGGGAGAAAGATATCGCAGCAAGATGCACCCGAATTGTAGAGGCTGATGAGCCTGTCTTATACAGTAAGGCTAAGAAGTCTAAAACTTTGTCTATGGATGATGAATGTGGGTCAAGATTACAGTCTAGCAACCACTTAGTAAACTTTAGCCACTTGTTATGATACAATTTTCTAGTTGAAGGTTTGTGGTGGACAGGAATGATTCACTGCACCGGAGAAGTGAGGGAGGAATGCCTGGCAATCATGGGAACTGGAGAAGCCACGTAGTGAGCTTGAGATGATGTAGATTCGGATGAACCAGTCTGTCTGGGTGGGATAACAGGTCTGGAGCTGGGCCCAGAATCCAGGGTTTCGGAAGCAGATGAGGCCATAAAAAGGGAAACCAAACCTGTCAAGGCCAAAAAGATGCAATGAGGATTATTCTGTTCTTCAGTCTGTTGGCTTTCTTTAGAAACTGAAATATTTGTGGAATCTGAGGAAAGGTGTATAATAGGCTGGGGGGGGGGGGCAATTGTGAAGGAGAGCGTCTCTGGGTGACTCCCCTGGAGGGGGATTAGGGGGATTACGGCAAAGTAACTGCTGCACTTGTTGTACAGAGAGGACACAAACAGGTCGTAGCAAGGTTTTCCCAAGTGCAGGAATATCTTGATATCTTGTCCAGCACCACTTGATTGAGAGACCACTTGTAAGGCATGAGGGCAGTTCTGCTCAGTTTATCTGCAATCACTCTGGAGCTCCCTGGAATGTGCATTGTCATTAGAAAGCGATCACAGGAAATCGCCCATTGCCAAACTTTGAGCGCTTCCCAACAAAGTGGGTAAGATCTGGTTCCCCCTTGTTTGTTGATGTACCAGACAACCAACATATTGTCTGTTTGAACTGCAATCGTTCCCAAGGGGAGAATATCTTTAAATGCCTTCAACGCTAAGAGCACCGCCCTCATCTCTAGAACACTGATATGCAAGTTGGCCTCCAGCTGGGACCAAGTGCCTTGGACTGTCTTTCCCAGATAAGGCCTCCCCCACCCTATCTGGGACATGTCCGTGGTCACTATGGCTTGGGGCTGAGGAAGGACAAAGGGACAGCCCAACAATATTTCGTTGGAGTGAAGCCACAAACTTAGATGATCTTTGCATCGATTGGTGATCAGAATCAGATGGGACATTGGTTGATTCAACAAGGACCATAAGAGGCCAGAAGCCATTGTAGAATTTGTATGTGGTATCTGGCTAGGGGAACTAGAGTGATAGAGGCTGCCACTGACCCTAGAGCTTGTAGACTGAGTCTTACTGCTATTTTCTTGCTTCAAATGATCTGGCTCAGTTGTGATTTGATCCTCTGGAGTCTTTCTAGGGGAAGTGCCACGATGCCAGTGACTGAGTCAAGCATAGCTCTGATGAACTCTAGCTGTTGTGATGGTTCTAGATGGGATTTTTCATAGTTTATAGTGATTCCTAAGCTGGAACAAAGAAGAACATCATAGTCTCATGCTTGTACAAGTTGACGCCTGGTAGGAGCAGTAAGGAGTCAAGTCGTCTAATTATGGAAACATTCTGAATCCTACCAGTCGGAGATGTGCTGCTACCACTGCATGCATCTGGTGAACACCCTGGGGGCTGTGGTGAGACCAAAGGGCAGTGCTCTGAACTGATAGTGACTGACTCCCAGCTGGAAGTACAGGAATCTTCTGGAGTGCTTGTCCATTTTTATATGGTAATACGCATCCTGAGGATCTACAGAGCACATCCAATTGTCTTTTTCCAAGAATGGACAAACAGCATACCTCTCAACCTGGAAACATCAAAAATCTGGACAAGGCCCATGAAAAATAGGTACAAATCTGTACACTGATTAACATCTAATTTGCACACACAATTATGTAACCCCACCCAATGGAATTCTGGGATACCAACTTTGAAATGTAAACTGAAGAACAGACAACCAAAATATGGCACCAGAGTCCCCCTGCAGCCATTCCAATGTCCCATTACCTGGCTGTTTCGACCGATTCACCATAAACACTAATGTATGCATACTGCTTTACTTCTGCAATGATTATTTTGATTTTATTTTTACTTTTTACAGCACAACAATGCAGAAACACTAATAGACATCTGGTAAACAAAGCAATACTGTCTCGCAATGAAAATAGGCTTAGCATTAAAACTTCTCTGCCCTTGAAACTCACATTCATTGAAACAGCATTGAAACCCACACCAAATCCAAAGAAAATGCATATGGCCAGTGGTGGGTAAAGATTACCTTTGGATTGTTTTCAAATCAATGGCCCCTTGCACACAGAGCAAGAAACATACATGTGATCTTTTCTTTGAAACACCCTCCTGACATTATTAAATTATATTCCTTATATGAATACAACGCACTTGTTAGCGCATTTTAAATTTGTTTGAACATTTTTACAGTAGGCTGTACTGTAGGCAATGAAACAAAACACATGAACCAATAATGACAGAACTGCCCAATTCAGAACATTTCCATCATAAAAGTCTACTTCCACACCCACACTATAAATAGAATGACAGTAGTGTAAGCCATAGGCATCTTGCATAGCATCTCACACTTATTTTCAATTTTATTTTTTTTTTTTTTGGGGGGGGGGGACAAAAGGTCAAAAACCAGGGACATATTTTAAACATTGCTTGTATAATTTTGTAAAGTTGCTAGAATAAAATGTGTTAGCACCATGTATTTCACTGGTAAGTTTTGAACCCAGGACCCTATGCACTACAGCAGAACAACACACCCCTATGCCAAATCAGCAACTTGCTGAAAAATAGGAAGACTGAAACTTAATGGCTATCATTTAGTGAATTCATTTCTCACTTCTCACCACAGCTCTCAACTTCCTAGCACAAAAAAATCAGGGCAAAGCTCACAAGTGGTGGTGGCTAGGGACTTTATGCCCTTTTTGCTCTGTATGCAAGGTACAGGGTTTGAGCTTGAGTACCTTTAGCCACTGTTACACACACAAGCACAATTTGAATGTGTTACAGAACATGACAGAAGTTATAGCCCAGGTTTATTTAAAAATAGCAGCACTATGGGTAAAATATAATGACAACATGATTGGAAAATCTTGCATACTACTCTTGTTAATTTATCACTTTAAAGTAATACATAATTTTGAAAATGAATAAAATAGTAACCAGTTTAATTCTTATAAATGTTGCTTAAAATTACCAAAGTGTAAGATACGACAAGGTCGGATATAAAAGATACATGAGAGCTTTGAAGAGGATGTGGGAATTAAGCATTTTCACTTATTCCTGTTTTCATGAGATATGGCTATGAATGCATTGTACTACAACATTTCCAGCAGAAATAACAATCCAACATTGACATCCTCTTTAAATTAAATGCAGTGCAACTTATGCTGCAAATTTACTATACATGAGAAAATTTTTTTTCTCTGAAATCTAAATCTTTTCTTACTGGCAAAGAAAACACACACATTATATAATTTTCAAAAATACAGTGTAACACTTCATTTCAGGAAGCCATCATACTTTCAGTCTTCACAACATACAGCACACATGACTTTTATATTACTGAATCATTTTCCTATATGTACATTACAATTTTTATTTCCCCATATGTGCATTATAGTATTATCTTTCCCCATGTATGATTGTGCCATTTGCAAATACGAGTCTGCACTCAATTTATAGCACTCATCTCTCTCTCTTACTTCTCTTCTCCTTTGCTGTCTTCCCTCTTCATACTTTATCTTGTCTACGTCGTAATCTTTTTTCCCAACTTCTAGCACCCTTAGTTCCCGATTTCTGCCTTACCCATTGTTCGGCTTTCTTCGACTATTCTTTACTTAGGTCTTCTGCTTTCTAAACATTAGCTACTTCTCCTTCAGCTGTCCTACTGTTAATCTCCCCTATTTTTTCCTTTCCTACTCCCTGCTGTTCATCCATTCAGAATAAGCATAACCATCCTTATTTGACCTCAGTATATGACCTGCTCCACATCACACACACACACACACACACACACACACACACACACACACACACACACACACTCTTTCAGCTTGCTTTGTTTCTGCAGCCAGGCGATAATATACATGCATTATTTGCAGCAGCCGTCAAGCCTTCAATAATTAACAATCAAACAGCCAGCCTTACACATCCACAAACGAGCAGCCAGGAGCTGAGCTAATCCACCATCATTAAATCCACAAATGAGCACTTCTTACGATGACAATCTAAATCCACAAATGAGTGCTTCTAACGATCAGCCATGCGCGGACATCCACAAACAAGCCATTCCCGCTCAGAACGCATTTGAGTTGAGCCGGAAATACATGCTCAATTCCGACAGGCTGGTAACCCTGACGGAGCTGATGTCATCGCTAGTGATGATGTCAGCTGACAATGCGCGAAAACTTAAAAAATCATAAAAACACAATGAAACCAAATCGGAAATGAAGGGGTGCCACTCGGGAATCGTGGCACCCCATTTTTAGACCCCAAAACTCAGTAAAAACCGAGTAATTCGGGACAGTTGGGAGGTATGACATACAGACTTAAATCAAGGCCATCAGGAATTTGGATTCTTGAACTGATTTGTTCAATTGATTGAGGTTCAAAATCGGTCTCCAGTCCCCTGTTTTATTTGGCACTCAAAATAATCTTGAGCAAATTCCGGATCCTTTCTGGTCTGGTGGGACTGCCTGGATGACTATACTTGTATAGCAGTTTTCGAATTTCTAAGACTGCTGCCTATCTGTGACTGGGTGGAATATCCAGGATTCTTCTTGGTCTTTTTGGTTCCTCTGACAGGGGAATGTTTTATCCTCTGGTAATGATCCTCTGCATCCATTTATCCAATGTTATTCCTAGCCAGGCAGACTGGTGCAGGGATATTTGTCCCACTGACTGCCTCCAGAGGAAGGCAATTGGGCTTCCTTTCAGGAGCATTGATAAGAGTTACCAGGGAAAGAGTCCCTGAAACCCTGATTCTGTGGTCCATTTCTGAAGTTATTGCCACTTGACCTGGAAAGGTCCTTGGGTCTTTCTGAATGATAGCCTACCACTTCTCTGGATCTAGGAATAGGGCCGTTGAGGAGTGGAAAAGTGTATGTCCATGTCAGAAAAGGGTCTTCCCATCTATCTCACATCTGCCTAGACTCTCTCTAACTTTGGGCCAAACAGGTATGATCCGTTAATCACAGCGTTAACAAAAAGACGACTTAAATGGCTCTGTGAAATCACATAAGCGCATCCAGGTGCATCTCCTCATGGCTGTGCCTGAACCCGCCGCCCTTGTCATCCTTTCAGCAGTATGAGCAATTAGTCTCATGGACTAATTGGAGATAGATTCTAGGGTGGTGAGCTGAAAAGTCACTTTGTCTCGAACTCCTTCAGCTAGTGCTCCTGAATGAGTATGTGCATATAATTCAAGGACTCGACAGCGAAGGTCAATGAAGCGTATACGCACTTCCCAATTCTATCTATTCTCCTAGACTCTTTGTTAGGAGGATGGACAGTAAGACTTTCATCAGCAAGTTCCCTCTTAGTGGCTGTTTGGGGATCAGCTCGATAGAGTCAAGCATCTTCCAAGCCCGCTGAGCAATCAACTTAATAAGATCATCAGTGGGTGGAGAAATCCAACAGGTAGAGGGCTGGGCATGAAAAGCCTCTAGGTATACCGATTCCTCTGAGGAAGGTTGAAGGGTAGTCCAGCCACCCCTCTCTTTAAGGATTTCTAGGATGTCCCGAAGGAAACCTCTTCAGGGGGTGACCTAGGGGAACCTTCCCCTTCATCGAAATCAGTATCTTCTGAGAAGGATTCTTCAGGGGAGTCCAAATGCTTCCTCTTGCACTTTTTCTTTGACTGCACCTCTTCGGTGGGTTGCTACGGAGAGGTTGCTGAAGACAACATAACCAGAGTGGTTTGGTCCTGAGACTTTTGTTCCCTCTGTCCCAGGGTAGAGACAGTCGGAAGCTCCTGAAGAGGAGATGGGCACGATGTTTTGTCCGATAGGGAAGGCATGGACTGCTTGCCTGCAATGGACAAGGCCCCCTCCATGCCTGGAAGGCAGGTCCCTCTGTAGAGGGATGGGTGCCCAGAAATGAAATAGACTCCTTCGGAAAGTACAGTTGTGTACCCTTACCATAAATGTAGATGGTCGAGTGTATTCACTGCTGCAGTCATCACATTTGGGTTATCCCTTCCAGGGTACCCCTCAGTTGACAAGAATACCAGAGGCGTAGTATTTCTGCATCAGTTGCTGTCACTTCAGGACTGACATCAGGTTGTCAGTAGTATAATGAAAGGCAGCCAATGCCATTACATCCGTTTTTCTTGCCCTGTCAGGTGTCCCCAAGTGGGAGCTAGGATATGGTAGAAGAACCCCACCATTAGAAAGTAAATACAAAAAAGTTCCTTGTAAGAAGAGAGAGAGAGAGAAAAGGGGGATGGAGGGAGGGAAACCAGGACTACAACAGTGAATATACTCGAACATCTACATTTATGGTAAGTGTACCCAACTGTACTATGTTCTTCGTGTTTCACTGTTGCAGTCACCACATTTGGGTTGATTTCCAAAGCTGAAGAAAAGGGTGGAGGCAGTCGAGAAGACTTGGGGCAGGCTAGGATGCCCTGCAAGACTGCAGTGGCAAAGCCTGCCCTGGATTTAGAAAAGATAGGCAGGAGCTAATGCTTGGTGAAGGTATGAACAGATATCCATGTTGCAGTCTCCAGAATGTCCCTGGTGGGGACCCCTCAGAGGACAGCTGCAGAGGTGGACGTTGCTCTGGTAGTGTGTGTCCTGACCCCCTTAGGGGAAGGTTTCCCTTGTTGCTTTTAGCAGAAATGGATGCAGTGTGCTATCCATTTGGAAATGGTTTGTTTGGCTATGGCTTTGCCTTCTGCTCCTGCAGCAAAGCTGACTAACAACTGATCAGTTTTTCTAAATGATTTACTCCTGTCTAGAGAGTGCAGTATCTTTCCCCCTTGTTTTTTGGTTTAGGAAAAAAGGTGGGCAAATTAATGGATTGGTTGAGAGCCACATCGGACACCACTTTTGGCATGAAGGATGGGTTAGTCCTGATGGAGACCCTGTCAGCATGGAAAATGATGAAGGGCTCTACAGCTATTAGTGCTTGTAGCTCAGACACTATCCTTGCTGAAGTGATGGCCAGAAGCAAGGCTGTCTTCCATGAGAGAAACTAACTCTGCTGAAGTTGCTGGTTCAAAGGGGGCAGGGTGAGCTTTTACAACACAAAGTTTAGGTCCCAGGCTGGGGTAGGTGCTCTTCTGGGTGGCCTCAAGTTGTTAGCCCCTCTTAGGAACTGTCTGATGAGAGGGTGTGAGAAAAAAAGTTTGCTCAGTGCTGAAATGAGCAGAGATAGCAGAGGTATGAATTTTAATAGAGGGAAAGGATAGGCCACTGTGCAGTAGGTCAGCTAGGTAATCCAGGATGAGAGGTAGGGAGGGCTGTGCCATATCAGCTCCCTTAGCCTGACTCCAGGTGCAGAACCTTTTCCATTTGTCAGCATAAGACTTTCTAGTGCTAGGACATCTGGCCTCACGTATAACATCTAGAACCTGTTTACTAGGATTGGCAGCTTGTACAGTGGTCAGGTAATAAGCCAGGCTGCCAAATTGAGGGTCTGCAATTGGGGATGTAAGAATTCTCCTTTCCTCTGGGTCAGGAGTATTGGGATCTGAAGGAGATGCCAACATGGCAGAGGTGACAGGCTGTGCAGCAATGGGTACCAGTGCTGGCGTGGTCAGTCTGGGGCAATCAGGATCATCCTCGGTTTTTCCTCCCTTATTTTGAGCAGTACCCTGGTAATGAGAGGTAGTGGGGGAAATGCATAGACCAAGTGGTTGACCCACTGGAAGGATAGCGCATCCACTTTCCAGGGCCTGCAGTGAGGCTCCCTAGTGCAGAACTTGCTGAGCTGATGGTTGGAATGGGAAGCAAAGAGGTCGACCTTCGAGGTGCCCCATTTCTGAGTTATAAGGGTGAAGGTTCTTTGGTCTAGCTGCCACTCATGTGGGTCCAGAAGATTTCTGCTTAAGTTGTCTGCCAGAGAGTTTAGAGAGCCTGGCAGGAATTGTGCTAACAGGTGTAGTTGCATGGCTGAGGCTATGTGCCAAAGGGTCATGGTGAGCCTGCACAGAGGGTAGGAGAGAGTCCCTCCCTGCTTGTTGATATACCACATCACAGTGTTGCTGTCTGTTTTGATCAGTAGAGCTCCCGGGGAGAGAAGGGGTCTGAGAGCTGTCAATGCGTGCTGGTCAGATAACATCTCTTTTTGGTTGATGTGCAGATGTATTTGATGTGGGCTCCATTGGCTCTGTATGCACCTGCCGTCCAGATGTGGACCCCAGGCATACTCTGATGAGTCTGTGGTGAGGGTCTGGGCGGCGTGGGGTTGTGAGAAGGGTAGTCCCTTTTTGTGGCAGCATGCTGCTGCCCACCAAAGAAAATCTTTCCTCAGACAAGGTATCATTGGTATAAGAGTTTCCGGGTCTTGAGAGTGTTGACACTAAAGGCTTTTTAGGTACCACTAAAGTTTCCTCATATGCAGTCTGGCATATGGAATGAGAAGAATGCAAGAAGCCACGAACCCCAGAGCTTGCAGGATTTTCCGATTTGCGGATAACTGGAGTCTGGTGGCTAGTTTGAGAGAAGTAGGCTGTCAGGTATGTTTTCTTTTCTGGTGTAAGGAATGCCATCTGGGATGCTGTGTCCAGGCTTGCTCCCAGGAATGTAATTTTTTGGGAGGGGTACTAGTTTGGATGTACCCTAGGGAGGTCATTATATCCTTTACAAAGGCCAGGTGCTTGAGCAGCTTTTCCTGACTGCCTGAATTAGGCAGTCGTCTAAGTATGGCTAAATTTGAATATTTCTTTGCCTGCAAAAGCAATGGCAGGAGCCAGACATTTTGTAAAAACTCGGGGAGTAATACATAAGCCAAAGGGAAGCACAGAAAACTGAAAGTGCAGTGATCCGGCCCTAAAACGTATATATTTCCTGCATGATTCCCTGATTGGGATGTGTAGGTAGGCCTCTTTTAGGTCTAGGGTGGCTAGCCAAGCATCCTTGGATAGCATAGGTAGCAGGAACTGGAGGGTGAGCATTTTGAAGTCTGGTATCACCAGGAAGGTGTTTAGAATGAATAGATCAAGGATGGGGTACCATGTGCCCTCTTTTCTGAGTACCAGGAAGAGCCTGGAGTAGAAACCTTAGTCTATCTGTTCTGCAGGAATGTGCTCTATTGCCCTCATAGAGAGCAGGGAAAGGACTTGCTTTTTGGCCTCTGCCCACTGGTTTGGGGTAAGATCTGGGAACCCTTTTGTGGTTGGTAGAATGTGAAAAGAAAATATGTATCCCTGGGACAGTATGTTGAGGACCCACCGGTTGTTGGTAATGGTGGCCCATGTGCTTGCATGGAAGAAGAGTTTTCCTCCCAAGTACAGGTGGGCATAGGGAAGGGTTGGAAATGTAGAGTCATTGTGAGTTCTTACCATGAGGGGGTGGCTTTGCACTCCCTGATTTAGAAGTGGAGGTACTCCATAGCTTTGATCTCTGCATTCCCTGTGGCTGTTGACTTGGGGGGGGGGGTCTGCTTCCCTGGGGTCTGGGCTGAACTTACCTGGAGGGGGCAGGAAAAGACCAGTGCTTGGAGGGGTAATGTCTACTGAACCTGGGTGGCTGGACCTGCAGGAAATCCTTAACTGCCTGCATAGATGTAGCTTTTTCATCCATCCTTTTTAAGACCTGCTCTGCCTTGGTGCCAAATAAGCTGTCTTTGTGCAAGGACGCATCCAAAAGTTTAGATTTGACATGGTCTGGCAAGGGCTGTTCCTTAAGCCAAGCATGCCTTCTAAGGACAGAACTGGTGACTGGTGCCCTGCAAGATGCTTCTAGGGCAGAATGCGTTAACTCTTGTAACTCTATTTTCTGAACAAGCAGGAAAGATGATATTTTTTTGCTTGAGGAAGTTCCATGGTATGCTGCTGACATTTTAACATATGGGACTGACAATTTAGTGCTCTAATAGCAAGAGTAGCAGAAGTGTATACCTTTTTACCCCATCTGTCTAATGCTTGGGAATCCCTATCTGAGGGTGAGGGATTCTTAGCAGAAGTTGGTTTAATTCCTTTAGGCACTTGAGAGATACCCTCAGGGTCAGCAGTAGGATTTGTTGAAAAGAAATTTTTGAGAATCAGGGTCTCTGTAATACCTGTCAGGTTTCCTGAGAGCAGGAGGGAGGGTGTCAGAAGTCAAACTAAATTCCATGAAAACATCATTCACAACATCCAAGAGAGAAGGAATGGCCAAGGGTCTGTCCTGTGGAAGATCTAAGAATTCACTGAGTTTCTTTTTAGACTGAAGGTAGTCCTGACATTCCCAATGAAAATGCTCCCTTAAAGTATTAAGGGTTTCCCCAAAGGAAAAATCTTCGGGTGGAGAGGCTGAAGGTATGGATTCCTCTGCATCAGAATCCTCATAAGCAGAGATGGGTTGCATGTCTTCATAATCAGAGGCATCAGACTCTTGTTCAGATAAAACTACTGGGGACAAATCTCTTTTTCTTTTGGAAGGGGCAAAGCTTGGCTTCCCCTGATCAGCATTATAAGGTCTTCCGCCATTTTAACCATTTGAGACTGAGATAAGGAAGCAGATGCCTGAGATGGAGTCATCGGTTTCTTGGGTGTGGTTCGTACCCTGGGCTTTAGAAACTTGGTAATTTTTGAAAGAACAGTAGACGCAAAAAAATTCATCGGTTTGTGTTGAGAATCGGTAGTGCGAAGTACTTCCTCAGAAGCCGGTGCCTGCTCAGCGGCTCCAGACCCATCCAAGGTAGAAACAACCGCAGGGCCCTTAACCAATGAAGAGTTTTGCGGCATACTGGACTCTGAAAGGGTCTTGGTAGCAGTCTGTGAATCCACAGAAGCAGACATCAGGGGCTGCAAAAGCACCTCACTGAGGACCAGAGAACTGATGACTAGCTTAACGGAAGCATTGTCAGTAGGTTTGGACCTGTGCGGTCTGTCTCTGTCTTTATCCTTATGTTTTTTCGGAAGATCTGCTGTCGGGTGGCTTACCGAAGCCATATCAGAAATTACGGACTGACAGCAAAACTATCTAGCTACAATAAGGGCTCAACAATGTATAGTTCTGGCGTTGAACAAAGTACAAAAGCGACAGCGGGGGACGTCGTGGTCTGGGCCTAAGCAAGTGACGCAGTAAGAAAAAGTCTCAGTGTGGTATTTGCTTTCCACAGACGAGACAATTGTTAACTTTTTGACATCGGTTAGAGCAAGAAATAAGGATCCCAAATGGGGTACTTAGCTTTAGAAGACTTCAACGTCAATTCGGAAAACGAAAAACTCAGGTAGTGGCCGACTGGCAATCTTGCAAACTACTTCTGGTTCTGGCTCCTCGGCAAGAAAGACTGATGTAATGGTGTCGGCTGCCTTTCTTTATACTACTGACGACATGATAACAGTCCTGAAGCGACAGCAACTGACACAGAAATACTATGCCTCTGGTATTCGGGCTGACTAAGGGCTAACCCTGGCAGGGATAACTCAAATGTAATGACTGCAACAGTGAAACACGAAGAACATCACTGGCCCCATCCAGCACAGAAGAGGCCGCCCCTGACATAGAAGCCAAGATCAAGCTTACATATGCCATGCATCGAGAGGTATGGAAGGCTCCGAAAGTATCGAAGGGGAATCCTGTCCCCCAGAACTGACAATGAAGCCCCCACCCCTGGAGGTCTCCGGTTCCGAGGAACCGGAAGAACTGAGGGTAAACATCAGTGTTGGAGAATGAGCTCTGGCTGGCACCGGAACAGTCAAAGCTGGAAAGGTTGGTGCCAGGGGCTCTGAAACCTCAACTGGAGTCGAAGGAGGAATAGGCAGGGGTGTGGAAGAAGGTAAGGTTCCAGAGCAAACAAGGCTAGGAATCATGGATGGAGGTAATTCCCTCACCATCAGGAGCTGGTCCACCAGTCTCATAATATATGACTCTGCTAAACTCTTGGTGGACCAAATAGAGGAGGCTGATGAAGACCGTGGTGGCCTTCTCTCCAGAAACAGACTGGGAGCACAATCCACAAAGGGATCTGCTGAGAGGGAGTAAGTTGTATGGGGTAAAATTATTATCTGAGAGTCCTTCTGTACCGAGTGACCGGTTGGTACTGAAGGGAGCTTTGTCTGCACTGATACTGGTACTGAGGATAATGAAGCTGAAGAGGTCAGTACAGCCGGCACCAAGGGGTGAGTATCTTGGCCCACCGATGTCGAGGAGGCTGTCGGCACTGTAGGGAATTTGGCGAGTTTAGGAGGCAGTTCTGAGGAACTTGTCAGAACCGAGTGACTCTGCTTTTTAGGCTTAGAAGATGACAAAGAGGATGAACTGGCTTCTGTCTTTGGACCAGATAGGACCTCTTCAAAATCAGATTTAAGAAGGCCTTTTAAGATTAATTTGGTTTTTGGAACTGGACCCATGACAGATTGGTTTGTCTTCCTGTAGATGGACCACACCGAGACAATACATACACAGAGTGAGTCTATCTGAGTTAGTCATCTTTCTGTCACCTTTCTAGCACCTCTTGAAGCCAGAGGTACCTTCAGAGGGTTTGACGGCCATAATGTAAAAAGTAAGGCCACTGTACCCACAGACACAAAGCACACATGCACTGCTAAACTAAAAAGAAAAGGAAAGTGTTTTTTTTTTTTATTATTATTTATTTATTTATATTTTGTATCAAGGAGAGGAAAAGGAGACGGGGACAACCAACGATAGTATGAAAGGTTACCCGAAGGTAAAAGAGGAAAAAGTACCAATGATGGTACTTGGGACTACCTACTGGTAAAGGAAAGAAAAACACACGCACGAACCTAGAAGAGGAGCGGGTAGTACAGATAGAGATTAAGGATAAAAATTAGATATAGGATGTGGAAAAAATAACTTCCAGTTTGAAGAAAACACCTATGCTCGAGACATTGGTTAGAACACGTCTGACACTATGAAGCAGAAAATGAGATCTGAGGTAATTTGGTGAGGAGCACAGCTTGGCTTGAGAATTTTTGGAAGGCATGAGCTGGAATAACAGCCGAGTCAGTTCTGAGGCTTGGAACCAAGCCCACAGTCAAGGATTATGTGAAGATTGACAACATCAGATCACTACTTAAGTGGTTATGTCCAGGTGACAGCTGATAAACTACCTTCCCTATCTCTACTAGAACCCAGGAGCCAAACACCCCTCCTTCTCCCAGTTTCACTCTTAATTCCATTTCTATCACAACTATAAAAAGATGACTACTAAAGCTCAAACCCTATTCTAATGCACATGACAATATACCTTCCATATTTCTAAAGTTGGCTGCTGAAGCCATCACATTCCCTATAAGTATCCTTATTAATAGAGCCAGTCAAGAATCCTATGTACCCAAGTTATTAAAGAAAGCTTTCATACTCCCACTTCATAAAGGTGGCAAAAATACAGATATTTCCAACTTTCATCCTGTCACCATTCTTTCTCCTATCTCCATGTTCTTGGAAAAGTGCATTCACATTCAGCTGCTTCATAAAACCGCCTATCTCCTAAGCAGCATGGATTTAGACCTGACCACAGCACTACAACTGCCCTTATACCTTTCCTGGAAACTGTTAATACAGCTCATGATGCTGGGAAAATAGTATATACAATCTTCTTACATCTATCAAATGCTTTTATTACCGTTTCCCACCCTTTACTACTGTTTCAACTTTCTAACATTGGACTTTCCCCCACCACCCTCAATTGGTTCCCAGACTATTTAAAAGACAGGCAACGGGCTGTCAAACTGCAAAACTCTATCTCTCCTTACCTTAACACCTCTACTGGTGTTCCTCAAGTATCCATACTTGGTCCCCTCCTATTCAACATTTTCATTAATAATTTCCACTCATCAATGAGACACAGATCTGCTATTCAAAATGCATACTTCTCAGCTACTGTCTGTTCAGCTGACTCTATTTCTGAACTCCAACTCAAAACTCAAAAAGTCTTCTCGACCACTGAATCCTGGATGCATAACCACCACCTAGCCCTTAACCTAAATAAATCCAAGATCATGCAATTCACCCCTTAAGAAATCAACCCCATTAGATAAAACCACGTTCAATATCTATTCTCTAAGTAAGGCACAAATAGAAACGGTCATCCACGCAAAACTTCTAGGAGTCACCATTGATGAACACCTAAAATTTGATATTCACTTACAACACAACATCCAAAAAACTCATCAGAAACTTGGAATCCTCTATAGGTACAACTACTTCTTCAACCCCTCCACTAAACACACCTTTGCCATCACTTGCCTACTCCCTTCCCCCATGTACGCAGCCCCACTTCTTACCAACCTTCAAACTACACTAAAGGCCAAACTCGAAACTTGTTATAATAAAATTGCCAAATTCACAACAAATTCCAAAAACTTCACCCGTCACTGTTCTGCTCTTCACTCCCTAAAATGGCTGGAACTACCTAACCATCTCACTATCTGCAACTAATTATAGCTCACAAACTGATCTTTAAACCTTCTGATTGTCCTACCCTTAGCTCAATATTCACTTACTACCTCCCAAAGAGGCCCCTTAGATCTGAAAATCAGCAACTTCTGCAAGTTTACTAACCAAATCTTCCTCCCGGCCAACTTCTCTACTCCCTATTCTTTAGGCAAATACTGAAACGCGGTACCTTTAGCTATCTGAACAACCCAGAATCCTGCCTGCTTCAAAACTTCCCTTCATGGATACCTATCTTCTAACTAGAACTCTACTTGCACTAAGCCTCATTATGCCATGTTTTGGAATCATTTTCTCTATGCTCTAATAACCTCAAAAATGTAGTAACTGTGGATGCTATTTGTCTTGCCACTGGATTGCTAACTGTGTTCTCACTCTGTAAGCCAATTATTTGTTAGTTGTATACTACTACCTATGTATAAAATTCTACTTTCATTATTGTACTGAGGAGCTTTTCTCCCTGGGCTTCCACTGAAAATGGGCTATGAAAGACCCAATGGGCTATCCTGGTTAACAAATTGAAAATAATAAATAAATACATTTCAGTTGGATACAGGAGCGAAGTCTGGTAGTTTACTGAAATACCCAAGGACAGCTTCATAGACTCCATTGTTGGGACAGCTATGAGACAGTTCTCCAGATGAGGGAAGACTCTTATTTCCTGAAAGAGTAGATGAGATGCTATGACCACTATGTACTTGGTGAAGGGGGGGGGGGCTGTAGTGAGACCGTGGCACAGGGATCTGAATTGAAAGTAACTGACTCCAAGATCTAAATACAGACATCACTTTCATACTTTGACTACCTTGATATGGAAGCAGGCATCCTGAAGATCTACAGACCACATCCAGTCATTTGACAGGAGGCAAGATAAAACTGACAGCACCATGACCCTCCTGAATTGTTTTTTTTCTGAAGTAGTTGTTCAGTTGATTGAAGTCCAATACAGGCCTGAGGTCCTTTGTTTTGTTTGGAACCAAAAAGAACCTGGAATAAAATGTTGACCTTGTCTGTTTTGGTGGGTCTCTTGAAAGGCTCTTTTCTGAAGTAAGGAGAAGATTTCCCATTTTGCTGTCTTTAATTGATGAGGTGGTATTGTCTGGAAGCAGCATTTTGTATTTTGGAGGGGCTGGGTAAAAAGGGTATTGACCATCCTCTGGATATCTTCACTCTTATCCATCTGTCCTGAGTGAAGGCCATCCATGCAAGAGAGTGGAGGGATAAATTATCCCCAAATGCCTTCACAGGAGAGCAGTTGGGCAAGCCATTTGGGGACAGTAAGGCTGCCTTTTGGAAAAGGGCCCATGATATTCCTGGTTATTAGGCCTGAATCTATTGAAGGGGCCACCTCTGCCTTGGTCATCCCTTTCAAAAGCTGCCTCAAATGGCTGTCAGTTTTTGAAACCAGAGTGATTTGGGGCCCTTTTGGTTCCTGCTATACAATCTTTGTGGTGCCTCAAATCTCACTCCAACAGCAAATAAGGTTTTGCTATCCTGTTAACACTTCTGCATTTTTCTTTTACATTAGGACCAAATAATATCTCTGAAGAGCTTGGGTATTTAAATGAAAGTTCTGAAACACATCCAATAACTATTTCAGATCATAAGCCAATAAAGACTTTGCAGAGTAATCAAGCAAAATGCAACACGGGTGCTTTTCTACTTAACTTATTAAAAAGAGAGGAAACCAAATAATGGGTAGTAGAAATGACTTGAGATTTATTAGGAAAGGTACGAATTTCCACTGAACAGACAATTAAGCTGTGGAATAAAATGAAAATAGAATTTAACAATATGATAGAAATACCAGAGAACGAGATGTGGGAAAGTAGTTGTAGGAATTATTTAGAGGGGTATCAAAAGTTAAGTATTGCAGACAAAGGGAAATCTTACATAACTAGAAGGGCAATTGCTAAGGGCTAATGGAAAAATAAGGAAGTAGTTGGATAATATACTTGAGTCTGGAATGGTGACAGTATTTTCATAATAACTTTAAAGCACAAAAAAGTACAGTTTTGTACCTACCATAAATGTAGATGTTCGAGGATCCACATTGCTGCAGTCCTAACTATTGGGTAGTCCGCTGTCCAGTCGGCCCGAATACCAAAGTATATGGCTGACGTCGGTCAGGGCGCATTAGACTGGCGTCAGTACGTCAGGGTACTAATGCGCATGACCGACGCCATATCCTCAGTCTTTTCTTGCCCCAGATGTCAGAAGACCCTGAAAAGATAAGGCCAAAACCCAAAAACTCCAAACATACCTGCACCAAAAATATGTACAATATATACAAAATTAGCAGAAGACAACCTCACCTACACAACCACCCCTAAACACAGAGGGGAAGGAGGGAGGGTAAATTGGACTGCAGCAATGTGGATCCTCGAACATCTACATTTATGGTAGGTACAAAACTGTACTATGTTCTTCATTCCACATTGCTGCAGTCCTAACTATTGGGTAGAATCCCAAAGCAGAGGTAAGGGAGGCTGGCAAATCATAAGGAAGCAGGAACTGATAACATGCCTTGCAAAATAGCTGTGGCAAAACCAGCCCTAGACTTAGAGTAGAGAGGAAGGTGATAATGCTTAGAGAAAGTATGCACTGAACTCCAAGTAGCTGCCTCCAAAATATCCTTAGTTGCCACCCCCCTTAGAAATGCTGTTGAAGTGGCAGTAGCCCTAGTGGAATGAGGCCTAATCCCAGCTGGAATCTCCTTGCCATGATGGGAATAACAAAATGCAATGCAACACCCAATCCACCTAGAAATAGTTTGTTTTGACACAGGCTTGCCCTGCGAACTCAAAGCAAAAGAAACAAACAACTGCTGAGACTGCCTAAAATCCTTAGTCCTGCTCAAATAATAACGCAATTGCCTGTGTACATCTAAAGTGTGCAAAATCTTTTCCCCTTTATTTTGGGGTTCTGCATAAAAAGTAGGCGAATGAATAGTTTGGTTTAAAGCCACACTAGAAACCACCTTAGGCATAAAGGAAGGATTAGTACGTAAAGATACCCTATCCTTATGAAAAATCAAAAAAGGCTCCACTGCCATAAGGGCCTGTAACTCAGAAACCCTTCTTGCAGAAGTAATGGCCAACAAAAAAGCAGTCTTCCATGACAAGTATTTCAATTCAGCAGTAGCCGCAGGCTCAAAGGTTGTAGAGTAAGTTTCTCCAACACAAAATTGAGATCCCAAGCAGGAGTAGGAGCTCTACGTGGGGGTCTTATATTCTTTGCCCCTCTAAGAAATTGCTTGAACAAAGGATGCGAAAACAATGGTGGGTCACAATCATAGTGAGCTGAAATTGCTGCAGCATGAATCTTAATGGAAGAGAAAGACAAACCTTTGTCCAGTAACTCAGTAAGATATTGAAGAGCCACACTCAAATTTGGCTCAGTAATCTCCAAATTGTTTGCTGCACTCCAAAACAAAATCTCTTCCATTTTTCTGCGTACACTTTCCTTGTACTAGGTCTTCTGGCTTCCATAATCACATTTAAAACTTGTTGAGGAAGCTGAGACCTGCTGTCTTTCAAAACAGAATATGCCAGGCTGTTAGATGTAGAGAGTGAAGCTTGACATTGAGCAGATGACCGTCCCTCTGAGACAACAGGTGTGGAATCAAAGGTAAAGGCCATGGAGGCTTCCTTACCAGACTCCTCAGTAATGGGTACCAGTGCTGCGAGGCCAATCTGGAGCTATTAAAATCATCCTTGGCTTGTCTTGTCTGACCTTTAGAAGCACCTTTGGAAGAAGAGGCAGAGGTGGAAAGGCATACACATGAAGATTTTTCCAACTGAAAGAAAGAGCATCCACTTTCCAAGCTGTGTGATGAAATCCCTTGTGCAAAACTTTGGCAGCTGGTGGTTTAGTGGAGAAGCGAACAGATCTATGTCTGGAGTTCCCCATGACACTGTCAATATTTGAAATACATGAAGATCCAGTTTCCACTCGTGGGGATCCATGATTTGTCTGCTTAATACATCTGCTAAGGAGTTCTGTGCTCCCGGCAGAAACCTTGCCTGAAGAGTTAGTTGCAGAGTGAGCGCAGTCTCCCATAAAATCATTGCTTGTCTGCACAATGGGTAAGAATGTGTTCCCCCTTGTTTGTTGATGTACCACATGACAGTTGTGTTGTCTGTTAGAATCAACACCTGCCCTGGAAGAAGTAACTCTTTGAAAGCAACTCTTTGAAAGCAATTAATGCAAACTGAACTGCTAACATCTCTTTCATGTTGATATGTAGATGCTGTAGTCTGGCAGGCCACTTGTCTTGTATCCACTTTCCATTTAGATGAGCTCCCCAAGCAACATCTGAGGCATCTGTCGTTAGAATCTGACTTGCCTCTGGCCGGGTCACAGAGAGTCCCTTGTTTAGGTGACATTCCTGTGCCCACCACAAAAATTCCTTTTGAATGCAAGGTATTATTTGAATGACAGTGTCCAAATCCTGGCAGTGCTGTGTCCACAGATTTTTGAGATACCATTGTAGCTTCCTCATATGCAGTTTGGCATTGGGAAGCACCAGAATACAAGATGCCATGAACCCTAAGGCTTGAAGGACTGTCCTTGCAGTCAGCCCGGACTGAAGAGATAGATGATGGAAGTAACTGGAAAGATTCTTTTGTTTGTCCGAGGTTAAAAAGGCCATCTGGGCTGCTGTATTCAGTCTCACACCCAGAAAGCACATGTCTTGAGAGGGTACTAGACTGGACTTTATTTCGTTCACAGAATACCCTAGGCATCTTAGCACTGCTATGACATATTCCAGATGCTGTAGAAGATCTTCTTTTGCTTGAGCCAGAATCAGGCAGTCGTCCAAGTAAGGATAGATTTGGATTCCTTTTAGCCTGAAATAAGCTATCACTGGAGCCAGAACCTTTGTGAATACTCTGGGCGCAGTAGATAAGCCAAAGGGCAATGCAGAGAACTGATAATGAGAATTTCCAGCTCGAAACGCAGATACTTCCTGCAACTTAGTCTGATTGGCACATGAAGGTAAGCTTCCTTGAGATCTAAAGTTACCATCCAGTGATCTTTGCCCAGCAGAGGTAAAAGCTGTTGTAACGTCAACATTTTGAACTTGGGAATGTCCAGATAAGTGTTGAGGATAGATAAATCCAGAATTGGTCTCCACGTGTTCCCCTTCTTTGGTACTAGGAACAGGCGAGAATAAAATCCTAGGCCCCTTTCCGGCACAGGAACTGACTGAATGGCCCCTATTTGGAGCAACAGAGAAATTTGCTTGTGAGCCTCTGTCCTTTGAAGAGGAGGAATGTCTGGCATGCCTTTGAAAGGAGGCAAGGTATGGAAATAAAACCTGTAACCGTGGTGAATAATATCCAGAACCCATCTGTCTTGGGTAATTAAATCCCAATTTTCTTTGAAAAGAGACAGCCTTCCTCCCAAAGGTGCTGCCAGGCGAGAATGTACTGGCAGCTGAAAAGGTAGGTCATTGGGTCTGCTTACGAAAGGACTGACCCCTGCCCTCACCAGAAGTCTGAGCAGGGGAACTTCCTGTCCTAGGCCTAAAAGAACCCTGAGCTCTGCCCCTACCACGTCTAGACCTACCCCTAGACTGGGAATCATAAGCAGGATAAGTCCATCCCTTAGTAGGCCAATTTCTACTAAACTTCGGAGGCTGCACCTGCAAAAAATCTTTAACAGTTTGCATAGACTTAGCCTTGTCCTCCATTTTCTTCAAAACTGCTTCCACAGGCGAACCAAACAACACATCAGACTGTAAAGGAGCATCCAAAATCCTTGTCTTAACATGCTCAGCTAAATTCTGATCTCTCAGCCAGGCGTGCCTACGAAGAACAGAACCAGTGGCAGCCACCCTGGAGGAGGCCTGCACAGCATCAAAACAACACTGCAAGGAATGTTTACCTACCTGTTCAGACACATGAACTAAATCCTGCAACTCTTTACACTCAATACCTTCAGCCAGAGCATCCACCTTAGATTTCAACTGTGAAAGAAGATAATTCTGATATTTTAACATGTGAAACTGACAATTCAACGCCCTCATGGCTAAAGTGGAAGAAGTATACACTTTCTTTCCCCATCTATCCAAAGCCCTTGCCTCTTTATCAGGAGGGACAGGATTTTTAACAACTGAGGCCTTCACACCTTTAGGCCCCTGAGAGACAGTTTCTGGGTCTGCCCTAGGACTCTGAAAAAGATACTTATGAGCTTCAGGCACCCTATAATACCTATCTGGTTTAACTGGGGCAGGAGGCAAAGAATCAGGATTCAGGGAAGCCTCTGCAAACACATCTTCCACCACATTCAAAACAGGAGGTATAGCTAAAGGCCTATGCTGGGGTAAAAACAAGAATTCCCTAAGCCTTTTCCTGGAATCAGAGAAATCTTGACCTTCCCATTTAAAATGCTCCCTCATGGAATGCAGAGTCTCTGAAAATGAAAAATCCTCAGGAGGAGAAGCAGAAGGAGTAGAATCATCCACATCAGAATCAGAATAAGGAGGGTACTCCTGCAAGTCTTCAGCCGAAGACTCCGAAGCCTCGAGCATTGCTCAAAACTCTCAAACTCAGGTTCCACCCTAGGCCTCTTATCAGGAGGGGCATAGTACCCTAATCATAGTAATCAAATCCTCTGCCATTTTAAGCATATGTTTCTTAGGCAAAGATCCTGAAGTACTAGGAGAAACCCCCACAGAAGCTAAACTTGGCCTTCCCTCAAAGAAGCCTTGGAAACTGAAGGAGAGGCTCTAACCACCTTAGGAAGAGAGGGAAGAACAGCCACCTGAGAAGCCCCCTCAGCCTGGCCTACTTCCTGAGAGGATACATCCTGTAACAGTAAAGTCTCTTCCTGAGACTCCAAAGAGACACCTGGCAAAACCTCCGGCTCCACTGAGCCTTCCACAGAACCGGCGTCTGGGA
Organism: Protopterus annectens; assembly: GCF_019279795.1. Taxonomy (NCBI): domain Eukaryota; kingdom Metazoa; phylum Chordata; order Ceratodontiformes; family Protopteridae; genus Protopterus; species Protopterus annectens. The sequence continues at coordinate 1,180,023,800 of NC_056739.1, read as the reverse complement.
CTGTCGGTTCCTCCACCCTAGGCTTTGCTGCTTTATCTTTGCGTTTTTAGCGAAGCGGCCGGAGCATCCGACGGCATTTTATAATTACAACGCTTCCCAAACACTAACCTGGCACAGTCTAACCTTCTCTTAATAGTGCGTTTGTTAAATCTAGCACAAGAGCGGCATCCAACAACGTCGTGCTCAGGCCCTAAACAAGGTATACACAAAGTATGGTAATCCCTATGAGGTATCTGTTTCCCACAAGAAATACAGTTATTCACTTTTTCTGACATCCGGTTAAATACTGAGGCAAGAAAAACCAAAATATTCCCCAACGGGTACTTAGCCAACTTTGATTCGGTCTGAAACTCTGACTTCAGAAACTTTCAGAACGCCAACCTGCACTCGCAAAATTGCTTCTGCATCGGACCATGCGGCAAAAAAGACTGAGGATATGGCGTCGGTCATGCGCATTAGTACCCTGACGTACTGACGTCAGTCTAATGCGCCCTGACCGACGTCAGCCATATACTTTGGTATTCGGGCCGACTGGACAGCGGACTACCCAATAGTTAGGACTGCAGCAATGTGGAATGAAGAACATCTATTAACACAACAACTTACGCAGAAAAAAACAGAAAGGTTGTTGACAAAGTAGGGGGCCTATAACAAGAAAATAACCAGAGACCCTACAGAGATATTAGAGGTATTTTGGAAATTCTATGAAAATCTGTATAAAGAATGGGAATCTGAGACTCAAGAAAAGTCACATATGAAAATATTTACAGAAGACTTAACTATGGCAAGGGTAGAGGAAGATAAGGACTTAGTAATTAACAGCTGATAGGAGGGGATGAGATAAAAATTGTGATGTATAATCAATCAACATGAAAGTCTCCAGGAAGAGATGATATTCCTCTGGAAATTAGATAGGAAGAAAGTAATAAAGATGTGTTAGGTTTTGTTTAACAGTATTTTTTAAAGTAGTGGCAAAACCAGCCAGCATCTTGGAAGAAAGCTTATAGTGCCTGAACCCTAAAAAGGTAAAGACCCTTCAGACCCAGCTTCATATATACCAATTTTAATTCTGAACCACAATTACATAGTGTTTATGTCTACACTAGAAAAGAATGGCTATGGTGTTACCAAATCTGATAGATATGGATCAATATGTTTTGTGGAGGGGAGGCAAATATTTGACAATAATAATAATAAAACAAAGATGATGCAGAGGGAAAGCAGAGTGTAAGATGACACCATTACTGTTGGTGAGTCTTGATGAAAAGAAGGCATTCAGTAGAGTCAGTTGGGATTTTATAAGAAGGGTAATAGTAGAATTTGCATTCATTTTTAGATTAATGGGCTTAAGAAGATAAATGAAGGATCAGAGGTAAGAATTTAGGTACGTAGGTTCTTCTCTAACAAGCTATGTTTGTACAGAAGAACCAGAAAGGAGTGTCCTCTTTCACCTTTATTTGCCTTAAATGTAGAGCCACTGACAAAAGAAGTAAGGGCTCTCAAATTCAAGGATATAACTGACATGTTTATCATGAAAAATTAGCCTTATTTGTAGACAATATTATTTTATACATAATAAATCCAGAAAAGGGCATTTCAGTGCTGTTGAACATTTTGAGACAGATTTATGTTTTTTGAGATATAAAATAAATGAAAATAAAACAAAAGTTACAGTGGTAAACTATTTTTCCTACACATGAACTGGCATTAGCAATACCTGGACATAAGAAGAATAATTTAGGTGTATGGATTAAAAAAGGATTATATTATGGCAGTTACAGATATGTAGGAAGACACTAAACGAAAGATAATACAAACACCGAGAAGCTAGAAGCTCCTCAATATAGATATGGCCAGTTAAGATATATGTAGTGAAAGGGTTTCCATAGTCCTGATAGCATTATGTACAAGCCATCAACCAGAGGAGGAAATGTGGACTACAATTACTAACAAAATGAAGTTTATTTGGGAGTGAAACACGGCAAGAGTTAAATGGGTTACATTATTTATCAAAATAGAAGAAAGTAGTTTAAGACCACCAAATTTGATGGGGTAGTTTACAGTTACACAGTACAGGCTCATATACATAACACTAGCAGAAGTTAATTCAAAATGTAACAAGATGATGGTGAAACAAAGATGGTCTTCATAAAAATAAGGAGAGAGTATGACTTCTGATGCAGGCCCTTAATTATTATAACAACCACTATACAAAATGTTATATTTATAAAGTAGCAGAAAGAATTTTAAGAACTAAGTCAATATGGGAATGCAGAAAAGAGATTTAAGCAATTGGAATGACTAAAAGTAGGAGCAAAGAAAATAGACAAGAGGGGGCTGGAATTTATTAGAAAAAATCAGCAAAGGAGCCGAGGTATTGGGAGCAAATAACTAGGGTGAGAAGTGTATTAGAATGGGATAAGGCTATGAAGAAACTTGGACAGAAGCTTGGAGACTACCTTTCATACCAGGAACTGATAATAAATATAGGCAAAGACAAAGGGACAGGGGAGTGTTAAGTGAAAGAAAAGCTGTGGTTAAGTTTTTGTTTGAATGCAGAACAGAAGTTGTTGTTAAAAAGTAGATAATTAGCAGGACATGAAATAATGCATGACAACTATAACAATCAATCGGAAAAGGTTAGAAAAGACCAGGAAGTGAGAGTGGAAAGGCAATATAGAAAATAAGAGTGGGAAGACAATTGTATGGCTCCCAAGTATGCAACAAAGTGTATAACACTTAGGATTTCTGAATGGAAGTATTTGCATAGGAATTTTTATACTCCAGGCAGACTTCAGAGAAATTTTCCTCAGGTAAATAGCAAATTCTGGAGATGTGATGGAAAAGACAGGGATAAATGGAAAATGTGTTAAAGACATGGATAGCTGGGGATGTGTTTTCAGAATGCAATGAGTTGGCAGATTTTAAAAATTAGTAAGAACAATACAAACCAGATTTTTGCAACAGAAATAGAATAACTTGCTTATTTAATCCAAATACAAATAGCAGAGCTTTCGGGAATAATCCCCTCTTCGATGCATATATAACACAGTTCAAATACAGAGTTTTTAAATACAACACATAATCCCATTGCCCAATACGAGCTCAGCTTGTTATATAGAGAACCTAAAGTTTAAAGACACAGTGAGACATGAAAGGTACATTCAAAAGCAACTTAAAAAGCACAACCAATACAGGCAGTCAATAGCAACATTCACTTCAGTTTCATTTGCTTTTGTTTTCATACAGGTTTTAAAACAACTGAAGCATTTAATTCAGGTGAATGGTCACCCTGCAATTTTAAAATCCACCTGTATTCAGCTAATTCAGTGGCATTTAGAACATCACCACCTCTTATGTTAAAAAATATCCTTTGTATTCCTTTAAATTTAAATGCATGATCTGCACTATTGTCATGAATATGCTTAGCCAAGACATTCAGAAATTATTTTTTTAAATTTTCTGTTAGATTTACCTATATAAAAAACACAGCTAAATAAACCAGATTTTCTGTTTTAAAAGTAGCAAAGCAATCAAAATAATAAATATGCTTCGTTTTTGGATGCTCAGAAGTTAACAGAAGGACCAATGTGTTTACAAAAAACACAATTATAGCATGGAAAAGTACGTTTGCCTTTTAATCCTAGTGGATTGGTCCATCTTTTCATGCATTTCCTTATAGCATATTTTCTGTTTCAGATTAAGGCATTCCTTAAAACTAAAACTAGGAGATGCACCTACTAAATGAATGCAACTCCATGTGCCAGCTGCATAAAATGCGGCAGCACTGAAGCATCTCAAAGCTACACTAAGGACAAACACCTGCACTCCTGTAGGTACCAGCCAAACAGAAAACCAGACTACCTTCCTCAAAATGAGCAAGCTGACATTGTTTGCTTATTCCCATCCTCTCCTACCCAGGTCCTCCAATACATATGCCACATATTGCATACATTGCTTTTTTTTTTTTTGTTCTGATGTCCAGACATATTTAATCCAGTTCATCACTCAGGGACTACTACAAAGTTGGCTAATTTCACAGTCCTTTATATGGGAAACAGTCAAAAGCCTTGCTTATGTGTATGTTATGTGTATACATTTTCCCATAACTATTACTTCAGTGATCCACTTAACTGTTTTACATTTATATGACAAGACCTTTCAAGTACTAAACTTAATAAAAGATCATTTTGAAACTAAAACAATGCCGGCAGACAATTTTTACCTCGTGTTCTGAGCTTCTGCATTTGTTTCCTGATTGTCTACAACTTTTACAACTTCTGATGCACAATTACTTATTTCATTAACTGAAATCTCAAGTGCCATACAAATGCAGCAAAGAAGCTCTTCAAATAAAGCAGGATTACAGAATACAAGCAATGTCAAATCATCTCTTGTTACAGCCACATCTGACAGCATTTTCAGGGAAATTACAAGATGTGACCTAACCCAAGATGCAAATACTCTGCAGCACCCAAAACATCAGCACTAATGTGAGTGATGAATGAGCCCAACGCTTTGTCTTTGTGCCTTGTTTTTGTATCCAGCACCTTGAAAGAGCAACAGCACTTAATGCAATCTGATTTGGCTGCTGTCATGCCAAAGTCTGCCTGTAAGAATATCATGAGTGTGTGTGTTCATGTTGCACACAAGAGGTGCATGGGCAAGCACACATTAAATTTATATATGCCCTACCAAAAATAAAAGAACTGCTTTTGAAACATTGCATTAGCAAATGAACATCAGCAGTGAACATTTCTACACTTGTTCATCAATATTTTCTCAGGTTATTTGTGATCCTCCATTTAACAGAATACTGGTGTTTCATGCCTAATCTATCCTGCCATCTAATCAGGATATTATGGCTATTCAGTTCTGATGAATTAAATTAAAGGTCTGTTTAAGCTACTACTATCTAACAAAAGAAATACAAAGAAAGAAATCTAACCACAACACTGATTCACCTCCAAACGAACTTAGGTATAAGGCTGCCATCCGAAGCACATTATCTTTTAACAAAGCAAGAATACTACAAAGATGCAGTTTTAAAAGGTGTTAAAAGACTAGCACATTTTACTTATAGTACTGGCATTTAAATAAACTACTGACTCTGAATTATCATTCTGTGGCTGAAATGGCAATATGCTATTAAAGTGACAGCATGAAGCAAAAGGAAAATTAGGTACTTTTCATAATTCTGGATTTGCTTGGAGAATTCAGCCTTAATTAACTTCTACAACTCAATGTGCCACAGTCTCAACTTGGCAGAACTAATTTTCACAGGTTACATTTGCACCTCATTCTTCCCATGATTCTGTAGGTCTCTCTATACTATTTTGCAGTTTCTAACCAAGCTAAAATGAAAATAATGGATGTATTCAACCAACACATCTTATCCAAAAACTTCTGCTAAGCAAAATTCTATTTTCCATCCACGTTTTGACTTTGCAAACTGCTTATTGAACTAAATGTTGTAGTATATTTTTCCATCTCTAAATATGTATATGTTTTATAACCTACCCCTGTATCTGTAAATATAATTGTTAATTTCTTCTGTTATCCTATTTACACGGGCTGTGCCTGCAAATGGTCCACTGTGATCAGTGTACCACCCCAAGAAATTATATTATATATATATAAATAATCAACTCATTTTCCACTACCCAAAAAAGGCAGGTGGGTGGACGGGTGGTTAATGAAACTGAACTCTCTATGCTGCTCTAACATTATGATAATGATATAACTAATAAATCTGCCTTATTAGAAGTCTCTAGCCAGTCCTCCTGGATGGCTGACTTGCACACAAAGTGTCGGCCACTTGACCGAGAATGAAGACCTGGACCTAGAGACAATACTGAGCATACAACGTTTAGCAAAAGTGTTCAGTAAGGTACAAATTGAGGATGTGTAGGTGTGGCACAAGAATGTCTTACTGAAAAAGACCACTGAAGTGGACAAAGCTCTGGTGGAATGAATTCTGGGTACCCTGACAGCTCCTTTCCATAGCTCTCACAGATGAAGGAAATACAATGAGATAACTAGTGAAATACAAAAGCTTAATTACTTTTTGCTCCATTTTCTTTGAGGCAATGGAAACAAACATGGATATCCAAAGCCTGGCTCTGAGTTCAACTAGTGGCTGAGCACTGGAAGAGATAAGTGGCATTACCCTCACTCATCTTAGGCAAAGGGAGAGGTGGCTTCCAGTCAGCCAATTGCCACCTTGCAAGCAGAGACTTGCACAACAGAAAAGTGGCCAAGTCACGGGATGTGGGCTTAGTGATCCCAAGCAAGTAATGGCTGTCCTCATTAGCACATGGAGGGGGATGTACAGCCCTATTGTGACACACATTCTCTCATCAACCACAAGGCCTCAAAGGAAATGTCCCAAAGGCACAAAGCACCACTTTGTCTGGATGGTAGCTCTTCTTGCCCTTGCCTTCACACTAGGAATATCCAGTATAGAGGAAAGACTGGGCTCCAGATTAACACTGGTGAACTTTCCAAGATGGCTGCACACCGATTAATAGTTCAGCTTCAGCTTTCCCAGTGTGAGAAAAAAGAAAATGAAAGACAAGGGCTAGGAAATATGTCACTTTTAGTAAATTTGGTTACAATTAGTAAGTACGCTGCCTAAACGCCAGCAAAGAAGAAGCTAAGACAACCTGAAAGAAAATCAACTAGAAAAGGTGAAGAGAAAACACTGACTGGGAAGAATCCTGCAGCTGTTCAACAAAAAGTAGTTCAAGCTCCAACTCTAGTGCAAGACATGGCTTCCAGTAATTCAGAGGAACAAAAGAAGTTAAATGTGCTCAGAGCTGATTAACAAATGAAAAGCTTAAACATCAACCCAAACGACAAAAGGCTGGATAAATGGAAGAAGCTTTAAACAAATATCCAGATGAGCTGATAAAACTGCAAAAAATCAAAGGTCAAAATAAAGAAAAGGCTGGCTGAGAATGAGAATGTTTAAGAAGAGCTGTTTAAAAAATGGTAGATTTAGTGGACAGAGCATGTAGGGAAAATATTTATGTTACGTACTTACCATAACTATGCATCTGTACTGTCCATTCTCATTCTTCCTCAACAAGAAGGATTGGATCCAATCCATCTCTGTCACTTTTTTTTTTGCAGTCTAGGATTTGACTCTTGAGCTACTCCCTTTAACCATAATGCCCCTGATCACTGCTGCATCTCAGTTATCCTTGAAAAATGTAACATAACCATAACACTAAAAATATGTATTATAACAGAACAGGGGTTCAGACAGGAACAAAGGTTCCTGACAAACTCCATCAGGTCATTCTCAAAGACAAGGAAGGGGGAAGGTGGGAGGGAAGCTGTGGAAAAATGAAAATGGACAACACAGATACACAGTTATGGTAAATACATAACTTAAAATATCCAATGTCATTTTCATTCATTCCTCAATGAATGGGACAGTCTCTCCAGCTACAGTAAACTTGGGTGGCCCTCATGGAAGGATGTTCCTGAGTGTTGCAGAGCAAAATGCAGCTCTATTCCTGGAGATAATTTATAATTTATAATGAGCCAAAAAAATGTATGAGCTTTAAGCCAAGTGGCAGCTGCACAAATATTATCAATGAAAGCTCTGGACCAAAAAGCAGATTATGTAGCCATTGATCTAGTTGAATTAGCTTTTGGTTGTCTTGGCAAGGTCAAACCTTTTAAGGAGTATACATGATAAATACAATCAGTTATCTATTTGTCTATTGTAGTTTTTGAGACAGGCCTACCCAACTTGTTTTTGGCAAAGGAAACAGATAATTGATCAGGCTTCCTAATTTCCTTTGCTCTTTGAAGATAGAAACAAAGCTGTCTATGTACATCTAAATAATGGAGTATGCATTCTCCTTTATTCTCAAATTTAGGGAAGAAAACTGGCAAACTGATGACCTGACTGATGTTTGCTTCTGATGCAACTTTGGGTAAGAAAGTTGGATTTGTATGCAAGGCAACTCTGCCCTTATGGAAGATCAAATAAGGCAGTTTTGAAGAGAGTGCTTGGAGTTCAAGACTTGCCTTGCCGAAGTTATGGCTACGAGAAAAACTGTCTTCCAAGAAAGAAACCTGAGGTCTACTTTTGCAGAGGGTTCAAAGGGTGACTATATCAGACTCTGTAAAACTAAAGTAAGATCCCAAGCTGGTATAGGGTCTTTAACATGTGGCCTAAGTAAAGAGGTACCCTGAAGAAATGCCTTACACTGCTTAGATGATGCCAAAAGGAGAACATTATTTCTGAAGTGACAATTTGAAATGGCAACCAGTTGAACTTTAATATCAGAAAAACCAACCCCACTTTGAAAAAGAAATGTTAGAAATTCTAAAACAGCAGGGCTTGGAGCAGAGAAAGGATCCAAATCTCTCTGCTGAACCCACAAGGAAAAACTCTTCCATTTACTTTTATAAATCTTTCTTGTAGAGGGTTTCTGAGATGAAAACAAAATTCTTCAAACAGGAGAGGAAAGCCTGGAATGTCTAGCCATCACTGGAATTGGAAAAACAATGTGGATGTGTCAGGAGATCTGGACTGGTGTCCAGTGTCCATGGAGGACATATAAGATGAGACCATAGGAAGGAAAACCAAATATGCCAAGGTCAAAAGGGGGCAATAAGGATTACTTTGCTCTTCAACCTGAAAGCTTTTTGTAGAAACTTGGGAATTAGGGGTAGGGGTGGATAAGCATAAAAAATACCGGAGGGCCAAATGTGGACTACAACATCTCTCGGTGACTGCCCTGAGGGAGGAATTAGGGCAAAAAAACCTGTTGCACTTGTTGAGGGGAGAGTTGAACAGGTTGCAGCATGGTTGATCCCACTGGTGGAAGGTCATATTTGTCACTGACTGACTTGAGGGACCACTCATGCGGCATCAGAATAGCTCTGCTGAGACTGTCTGCTAGTACATTTGATTTTCTCGAATGTGCATCGCTACAAGCAGTTGGATGAGATTGTTCATTGCCAAACCCTCACTGCTTCTTGGCAAAGAAGGTAAGATCTGGTTCCCTCCTGTTTGTTGTTGTATCAAACCACTGACATATTGTCCATTTGAATAGCAATTCTTCCCTGAGGGAGAGAGATTTGGAAGGCTTGTAATGCTAATATGACTGCTCTCATCTCCAGGACATTCATATGCAATTCAATCTCTAGTGGGTTCCAAATGCCTTGAGCAGTCTGTCCCATGTAATGCCCGCCCCACCCAAATTGGGAGGTGTCAGTGGTCAATTTGGCAATGGGTGGAAGGAAGGGGCGACCTTGGCAAATCTCACTGTATTGGATCCACCACAGTAACAAGTCCTTGCATACCCTGGTCAGTTTTATTGGAAATTGTAAAGGCTGGTGTAGAATGGACTGTTGTACTTGTAAAGTCCACTCTAATGTGAAAAAAAAGCTGTTGGCATTAATATGATTGCAGCAGCCATTGATCCCTGAACTCTTAAATCCAATCTGGCTGGGGAGAAATGATGAGACAGAACTTGACTGACATGTAACCCTAAAGTAAGAATTCTGCACTGTGGTTAAGAATGCTTGAAGATTCACTGTATCTAGGTGAGTCTCTACAAACTCCAAGACTTGTACTGGTTGAAGTTGGATTTTGAAGACTTACCGTGATATCTAGAAAATGAGTCAACTGAAGAAGATAGTCTCTGGCTCTTATCAATAGATGCTTGGTTGATGTGGTGAGAAGCCAGTCGTCTCAATAAGGAAACACCTTGAATCCATGCAGTCTTAGATGAGCTGCAACCACTGCCATGCATTTGGTGAACACCCTGGGTACTGTGGTGAGACCAAAGGGCAAGGCTGTGAACTGATAATGACTGGCTCTCAGCCGGAAGCGAAGGAATCTTCAGAATCGTATGTTCATTTTTATGTGATAGTACGCATCCTTCAAATCTATAGAAGAAATCAAGTTGCCTTTCTGGAGCAATGGTAGAATGGATTGAATCGTGACCACAGGAATTTGGGAGTTCTTTATGAATTTGACTAGATAACTGAGATCCGGGATGGGTCTCGGGTCCCCTGTTTTCTTTGGCACTAAAAATAGCCTTGAGTAAAAACCAGATGCTCTTTAGTCTGGTGGGACTCTTTGTCTAGCAGCTTTTGGATTTCCAGAGCTGCTTCTCCCCATTGATTGGGTGGAACATCAGGGAGACTTTTTCTTATCCTTGGTGAATTTTGTAAAAAGGGAATAAAATATCCTCTGGATACAATTCTTTACACCCATGTGTCTTTTGTGATGGCTGCCCAGACTTCCTGGTACAAAGACAAGCCACCCCCTGACTATCTCTAGATAAGAACAGTCAGGCAGCCATTCAGGAATGTCAGACGGGTCTATCTGAGAAAGACTCTTGAGACCCTTTACTTTCCAGACCTCCTCTGCTGTATGAGTTGCATCTTCCATTATTATAATTATTTCCCCCTCTGGGAGAAGAATCTCTGTGTAAATCTTGAAAAGGCCCTTGAGATTTCCAAAACCACATTCTTTTACCACCACTCTGATTTCTTGAGAAAGATCTCTGCAGGGTAGGAAAACAGATTTCTATGACACATGGGGTCTTTCCATCTTATTCACTATGGGAAAGTTTCTCGAACGGTGGGCCCAAAGAGGAGGATCCATCAAGAGAAGCATTGAATAATGATACTTTAAAGGGCTCCTCAAAGTTACACAGGCGCATCATGCATGCCTCCTAATGGATATGTCTGTACCTGTGGCCCATGAGGAACCTTCAGATGTGTGAGACTAACTTCATGGATGCGTTTGATAGACTGTAGGGTAGCCAGTCAAAGAATAAGCTTTTACTTCCTCCGCTGACATGGACCCAGTGGTAGAGTTAGAGAGGAAGAAAACATAACTGTAAGTAAAACAATTTCTGTCCATAACATTTCTATGAAATTTTTCATGATATAAATTACATGTTTTATAGTAAAGCATTTTTAGTTATTCTTGTATGTGACAAAGATACTAAGGTAAACAGATGCCTTTTCCCTCTTTCTTTTTTTAGTATTAAAAAATCTAGGCATTACTTTACAAAAAGAGAAAAAAGTCTATACAAAAGTATGTTTAATCTAATAGGCTATAATCTTAGGTTTTGGGGTAGGGGATGGGGAGAAAAAATACACAGATCACAATATACACAGAGCGGATATGTTTTCTCTTACTTCTGCATAGCTGAATGTCTGGGTTAAGACCCTTGACTATCTAAAATCAAGTTTTAAGTAGAAACAAGTACATCAGAGAACACTGAATAAAATGAAACATTTTCATTTAGCAATAAATATTTCAGCTTGTCTTTAGAAGCCTACAGCTGCAGACTACACTTTTTTTGTTTTACATTTCCATTGAGACAAGCTGATAATAGGGTAATAAAAAGAACACTAGTTTCTTCATTGCTAAAACTTAATGTTTTCTGAAAACAAGAAAGTTGTTTTTCACACCTGTGAGGGGAATAAAGATAAAAAAGAACAGAAACCAATTAGTTTAAGTAGAAGCATGGGTAATAGCATGCATCTCAGCATGGAAAACCTCAATTTTACATTAAAATTTAGACCTGTATTTGCACCTATTTCAGACAATTGTTCTTATGAGGGGGGGGGGTTCAAACTTCATTATTTGAAGACACATACAGTTTTCTGAGTTTGTATTAAGTTAACAGGTTCCGGGGGGTGTTTTTTTTTGTTTTGTTTTATGGTTTTCATTAAAACAACTGTCTTGTAAAATGTTTCATAGATGACAGTGTTGCTGATAAGAAAAACCTGTATAAAGGGCTAACCTGCCAAACAGTGGATGCATGTGTCACAAAAGCTGGAAAGAGACATTTGAAAAAAGCGGTCATATATAATAGGAGGGAATAAAGACTTCTTATCATAATGGCAACACTTTCCATATTATCTCAGAATGTGAATGGTTTCACAGTTATAGATAAAAAGGAAAGAATATCTAATTATATTAAAAATGATGCAGTGTGTAAACAGCAATGCTACAAGAGACACATTTGCTAGAACTGAGCATGTGAATTTGACAAAAAGGATTTAAGGATGTCTATTCAGCAGAATATCAGGGATAAAGGAAAAGAAGAGTAATTATATTTATTGTTAGAGGAGCTCCAATAGTAATAGAAGAAAAAACAAAAAAATAGAACATTTGTGGTAGTAAGGGGTTAATGGCAAGGAATTGGCATTACACTGACATGTATTTACATTCCATGAAAACTGCTACCATGGAGCTTAGAAAAATCGAGAAATAATCAGCTTTCAGAAGGTATTATTATTTACAGGTGGGGACTGAAATTTGATTTGCAACAATGAGGATGTATGTGGGGGGCCTAAAAGGGAAAATAAAACAAAATAGGGTAGATTTCTGGAGAAATTTTTAAACAATATTTAATATGAAAGTTGTAAATTCAGTAGTAGGAACTCGGACAGAATGTACATATTATTCCCCAAGGTACAATAACTGGACTAGAACACATAGAAATTATATTTCACAAGAACATGTGCATTTAATTGAGGGCTTTGACACACATCTAATAACAAATTCAGATTGTGCTCCAATAATAACTAAGATAAAAATGGAGGGTAATGAAGTAAATATGAGACACTGTGGATTCTTCACCTACCAGTTGAAAAATGAGGAATTTAAGGAATGGGTAGTGGAAATTAGTCAGGAGTTATTAAGAAAGTACTCAAGTTATAGCTAGTAAATGGGAAAAAATGAAAGTGGATTTTAAAAAAATAGTGTAGAAATGAAAGAAAAAGAGAGATGGTTAAGAAGTAAGAATTATTTAGATGGGCTGACAAAGGTTTAAGTATTACAGAATAAGGGGAATCTCACAGAACAAGAACAGGCACACATGCAGAGGGCTAAACAGAAAATGAGAGACTACCTTGATAATATGCATGACTTTAGAAAGATTGCTGTTCAGCAACTATTTTTATAACTCCAGATCACAAAAGCTTTTGGCAAAATGACAGCCCACAGAAAGTAAAAAGGGTTGTTGCCAAACTTAGGGAACTTATAACAAGAAAATTAACCAGAGATCCTGTACAGACATTAGAGATATTTCAGAAATTTTATGAAAATTTGTATATAGCAGAGAAGTGGGGAAATCATGAAAATATTTACGAAAGACTTAAATATGCCATGATTAGAGGCAGATGAGGCTCAGCAATTAACAGTTAGGATAGTAGATCATCAAATAAAATGGTGATGTACAACCAATCTGCAGGAAAGTATCCAGGAATAGATGGTATTCTGGTAGATGTTTGAAAGCTAGGATGTAAGAAAGCGATAAAGATCTGGTAGATTCTGCTTAACAGTATTTAAAGGAGGGGAAGCACCAGCACCAACACCCTAGAAAAAAGCTGTAGCGGCTTTAATACCTAAATATGGTAAAGATCCATCAGATCCAACTTCATATAATCCTATTTCAATTATAAACCATGATTAAAAAGTGTTAATGTCTCCAATGGGTAAAGAATGGCAAGGGTGCTGCCAAAATTGACATACATGGATCAGTGTGGTTTGGGGGAGGGGAGGAAAACACTTGACAACATTAACAGAACAAGAATGTAAGAAAATACAGCTATTGGTGGGTCATGATGCATAGAAACCATTCAAAAGAGTAACCTAGGATTTTATGAGTAGGGCAATGGAAGCATTGCATTTCCTGAAAAAATAAGGTTAATTGAGAAGATACATGAAAGATCTGAGGCAAAATCAATGTGATGATAAAAAACACAGGTAGGAAAAATAGAAAAAACTGTGAACGCCACACAGACATGCTGGTAACTGGTGAAAAGCTTCTTCTTTATTGCACTCTGGTACCTCGGCCTTCGCCTTCTCAAGGAATACATTTAATTTGTGTTTCACCACACCTTATAAATCATTAGCTTAATGCTTTAGTGCCAATCAAAACACTCCATCATGCACTTAAACAATTAAACACTTAAACAATCCATCACTCAACCAACCCATTTCATTTCTTCTTGCAAAATAAAAAACTTGAACCATATAGCAAGACAATGGAACTATAAATGGCATGAAAATGTATGTATGTTAAAAATATTTAAAATGTATAAAAGGCATATTCTTTCTCATTGCTGTATTATATTATATAACTTCATTTCATTTGTACTTAATGCAACTCATGTCGCTTAAAAAAGAATAACTATACCAGATAGGGTGTTCTTTTTTCTTTTCATTATATCACTTACTACATATATCTTGAATGGCTTAAATCAAATTTTTAAACTGTGTCCCCCCACACAAGAAAAATTTTTTTCAAATGCCTTTCAAAAATGCCTAATGCATTATGTGCCTAATGGCAACATCTTTCCTCACGATAACATGAATGCAAATATACAAAAAATATATATACCTTGTACAAATGACTAATGTTGATCAAAATGTGTTGCTATATTTGCTTTGTTACATGAAAACTATATTGCATATTCATCATTATTACCTTAGCAAAATTTACATATCTAAATTCATACCATTGGGAGCAAGAGTTTTAAAGTTCAAAATGAACTTAGACTCCATTTCTAATAGTTTCTTGTTAACCCCAGTGTCCCCTTCTATACTAAATGGCCTTCCTAATACACAAAATGTAAATCCTTCTGCTGACCCATTGTGCAAAATCAATGTGGGCAAATTCTTCTCTGATAAGTTGTGTCTGAATGGAGAAACCAGGTAGGGGTTCCCCCTTTCCCCTTTGCTATTTCAGTTACATTTATAATCAAGGACAAAGAAAATAAGGGACTCAGAGATTCAAGGATATATTTAGTATGGTATTCAAGAAAAGTTGGCTTTATTTGCAGATGATACTGTTTTGTACTTGACAGATCCAGTGTTGTAGAGCATTCTGAAATGGTTTCAGTTTTTTTGGGGGAGATAAAATTAATGAGGATAAAACAAAGACTACAGCTGTAAACTATGTACCCACACATAATTTGGTTCAGCAATAACCATATTTATGGGGACATGATAAAATTAAGTATTTAGGAGTATGGGTTAAAATTATTCTGTAATGGCAGCTAAGGATATGTAGGAAGATACTAAACAAAAGATAATACAAAAATTGAGAAACTGGAAGCTCTTGCATATGGTTATAGATGGACCAAAACACTTTTATTGGTTGTAGTGTGCTATTTTTATATACAGATCAGGAACATTTTTTCAACCAGAGGATAAGTTGTGGATAGTATTTAATAGAGAGTTGAATGATTTTTATCTGTGAGGGAAGAGGGCATGAGCCAAGCTGGATAAGTTAATCCTTTCAATAGGACACAGAGGTTTAGGATGACCCAATTTGAAGGGATATTTTAGAACTACACAGTTAAGGGTCTTATACATAACACAAGCAGAAAGCTATAATTCAATGTAAAAAGATGATGATGGTGATGAAGCAGAGGGTTAATTCAAGAAAAAATGACAGAGTAGGATTTTAGATGCACATCCTTAAGGAAAACAACAGTCATACAGAATATCACTAATATTCATAAAGTATTACTAAGAACTAAGCCAATTCAAGAATGAATAAAGGGGATGTTGCCAACAGGGATAGCTGCAATTAGGGGTACAGAAAATATTCAAAAGGAGACTAGAATTTACTGGAGAAACCCAGCAAATGAACCAGAATATTGGATGAGGTCAAGAAGACATTTAGATTGCAGTACGGGCAACGAGAAAGAAATGGGGGATCCTAACAAAGACCAGCACTGGTAGAGTTTTTAGTAGAATCTAGAACAGAAGCTGCTGTTAAAAAAGGAATAATCAGTAGAGCACACAAAATGTTGCATGATAACTATAGAATCAATTGGAGGAAGTTGGAAAGGACTGGGAAAAGAAACTGGATAAGTAAATCTCAAAAAAACAATGGGGGGTATATGCATTTCTCCCAAATATGCAACAAAGTCTACAAGATTTAAGATTTTTGCTTGGAAGTGTTTATATAGGTATTTTTATAGTCCAAGTAGACTCCAAATAATTTTTCTTCAGGTAGACAGCAAATGTTCAAGGTGTGAATGGGAAGGAAGGGGTAATTGGGAATTTGTTTTCTGGGAGAGTAATAAGTTGGCAGGCTTTAAAGATTTCCTACAGACTGCTTTGTCAGAGATACAGGGTGACCAAATTTGTGTAACTAAGGAAATATTTTTTTGAGCTATGATGCAGAATTGAAATTGCCCAGACACAGTAAGGCCTTGCTGAGTCTAATTATGGTGGCTGCCAAAAAAGCAGTTACTAAAAAATGGAAATGAATGTCTGAACCAACTTTACTAGAAGTAATGAATGTAGTAACAGAGATAAAACAACTGGAAATGGGATATTTGGAAAAGGGTAGGAGCAAATTACATAGAAAAAATGGGAACTGTGGGAAGAATACATGCAGAGGAGAAAAGGTTTAAAAGAAGGCAGCATTTGAATGAGCTATGTAATGTTTTTTTTTTTTTTTTTTTTTTGCATGGTGGAATTTGCTAAGCTATGTAATGTTTGATTGAAAATGACTGGACAGATTATAAGTGATGTATAATGTTTGTAACTAAAATTATGTCAATATGGTTTGTTTTCATTTCCATAAATGTATGACTGCCTATGTCACGTGATAATTTAATAAAGAAATTTCTCGTTTAAAAAAAAGAAAACGACATTTAGACGGCAGGACAGAGACTGCCTTCTCTACAAGGGCTTGATCTGAAGAGTACAGGCAAAGAGAAAGGGATAGGGGAAATTTAAATGAAAGACCTGATCTGGTAAAGTTTTTGGTTGAATCTAAAACACATGTAGCTGTTAAAAATGGATAATTTGGAGGGCATATAAGATACTGCATGATAACTATGAAGAATCAATCAGAGGAGGTTAGAAAAGATTGGGAAGAGAGACTGGAAAAGCAATTTACAAGAAAACAGTGGGATGACATATGTATGTCCAGAAAGTCTAGGATCTTTGCTTGCAAGTGTCTGCATAGGTATTTTTAAAACACACGCAGACTTTAAATAATTGTTTCCTCGGGTAGATAGCAAATATTGATGGTATGATTTGGAGTGTAACGAGTTGATAGAGTACTCTGAGGGAATTTTTAAAATCTATCAGAAATATTGGGTGAGCAAATGGCTGTAAGTATGCAAATTATTCTTTTGAGATGGGATACAGGATCTAAATTGTCTAGACAGTGTAAGGCTTTATTAAGTTTAATTATCTTGGCTGGCAAAAAAGCAATTACTAGAAAATGCAAATCAAAGCCTACATCAACTGTATTTGTGGTACTGAATATCATAATTATAAAAAAGATAATAAGAACTGGAAGAGGGACATTCAGAAAAGGGGAAAGAAGTAAAAGGAAATTGTGGGAACAAATAAAGGCATAATAATGTTCAAAAGGAGACATCCAAGATGGCTGCACATTCAGTAACAGGGTATTTCTAGCTCTCCTAGTGTGAAAACAGAAACTCAGCAGAGGCGGCCAGTAAACTTGTGTTTATGGGTAAATTTCAGTAACTGGCCAGTACGTGCACTGCCTGGATGCCAGGACTAAAGAAATACAGAAGACCTGGAAAAATCAGCTATAAAAAGTGAGTAAGAAACACTGACTGGGGAAAGTTCTGCAGCAGTTCAGCAAAAAGCAATGCAAACTTCAGACATGACTTCCAGTAGACTATAGGAAGATATAAGACAATTGCATACAGACCTAGTTAAAATATACAGACCTAGTTAAAATATACAAAACACTGATGGAGCATATCAACACAAACAACAAAACGCTGGAAAAAATGGAAGAAACTTTAAATATATATTCAGATGATATGATAAAGCTGCAAAAAATCAAGGTCAAAATAAAGAAAAGGCTGGCTGAATATGAGATTGCTCAGGAAGAGATGTTTAAAAAAAATAGAATTACAGGACAGAAAACCTGAGATGTTCAGCTATACGAGAGAAGTTGGAAGGAACAAACTGCATTAATTTTTTGAAAGCACAAATAAGCAACTGGATTGGTATTCCACAACAGCAACTGTTAACTGAAAGGTCACATTGTGTTTATGCTCCAAACCTGGCTATAAGAAAGCAACCTATACCTTTAATAGTAAAGATGCAATCCTACCCAGCAGAAGGAGTTGATTTTGACAAAACTGTGGCAGAATGACAAAGTATTAAAAGTGGGAGACAGCAGAGTGTTTGTGGAGAATGATTACTCGTACACCAGACATAAGAGGAGCAAATTTATTCCAATATTCAGGGAATGCCAAGATGCAGGTGTGAGAGGCAAACAGCTGTACCCAGCCGTCTTCAAGGTATTCTTCCTTGGAGGGATTTTTTTGATGAAGTACATGCTAAGGAGGAAATACAAAACTTTGTCCAAAAAAAACAACACAGATTCTGCTTCTTGCTCTTCTGGTAATAAAGATCACAGAGGGACTGTACCTGTGAAACCTTTTCAAATTTTTCAACAGAAAATGTTGGAAAGAAAGAACGGAGCACAAGAGTTGACTAGAAGAATAGAGAATACATTGAAAATGAAGGAGATACAGGATTTTGGAGATGAACACTAATAAAACCAGTAACTTAATATTAGATTAAAATGCAATAATTATACTTGTGAAATATGACAGAACAAGAAAAATCTGGAAATATTGGACTTTTTCAAAATTTGTTGGACTTGTGGGGACTCTAAAACATATGCCCTACTTCATGTCATTAATGTTCGGTAAAGTGTTTTGGGGAGGGGAAGATGAGGGAGAAAGTTAACTCTAAGTAAAGATTTTTTTCTTAAATAGTACCAATTTTGTGGCATGTGGTCTTCTTTACATGCTATAAACTAAAGTTTTTTTTCACTTATTTTAAGTTTAATGGGGATTGTAAACAGGTACTGCTGTTCTTTTTTTCTTTCTCCCTTCTTCTCTCTCTCTCTTCTTTTTCAATTTAAGAAATGTAGGCATTGCAATGTATATAAAAAAGCCTGGTAAAAAAGCGTGATAAAAGGAAAAAAAATAATGTGCTTTTTCTCATTCTTGTGAGGGGAAATTACTTTATTAAAGATCTTAGACTGATTTAGTGACAAGTTTTAAGAAAGAGCGAGTAAATGAAAAAGAACACTGAATATTATGAGGCTTTTTTCTAGCAAATACATGTATACTCATTAACAATTCTGCAGCTGGCCTTCATGGTTCCACGGAAACCATCTGATAAAAAACTGGCTGCTTGGTTCTCATGTCTCTTTGGAGACAATTTGATAAAGTGGACACTGGCTACAGTCTTGTGGAGAGTGATTGGCTGAGGGGAAAAAAAAGAGTAATTGGCTAGGAGATAATTTCTCTGAAAGCATTCAGGGGTTTTTCCAAAGTAGATAATGTTCTCTGAAAGCATTTGGGGGCACTCCTGAGGTAGTTAATGTTCTAAGTAAACATTCAGGGGTTTTCCCAGCTGGGAGAGCAATAAAGATAATACAAAACCAATCAACACTTAGTAGAAACACAGGCTGCACCATGCCTCTTAGCATGGATGACCTTTCTTTTAGGTTAACTGAAGTATGAGTGTGTGGCTGCCAGTTTGGTACTTTTGTTCCTATTAGGAGGGTACAACTTCAATACTGAGGGTGTACATAGCTCTGTGTGTTAGCATTAAGTCAACAGGTTTTGGGGGGGTATTTTTTTGTTTGAGGACTTTCAATAAAGCAAAAGTTTTATAACATGTGGCATGGGTTGAAAATGTATATGACAAGAAACAACTGTAAGAAGGTTCAACCTGCCAAACAGCGTATGCATGCAACACAAGAGCTAGAACTAAACATTTAACAAAAAGTTGTTATAAATAAAAGGTGGGAATAATAACTTTTAATACAATGATGCTTTCTTTAATGTCTTTAAATGTAAATGGCCTCACAGATAAATACAAACAAGAAAGAGCAGTGAACTATATTAAAAGATGCAGAGTGCAAATGGTTCTATATTACAAGACCAAAGCTTTACTTAATCGAATAAGTAAAGCTCGAACTTGTAATATCGAAACCGTAAATTGTTGAACAGCCGATTTAACCTAGGGAAACACTTCCCTTGGCCGATCTGTGGAGTATGCCCATTTCTCCAATTTGGAGCAATCTCAGAGTTGTTATATTTAGGTAGGGGGTGTGGGAGGCACAACCCCCCACATCGGGGGGGTGTGGGGGGCCGAAGCCCCACACTTGATTTCGGATGTAAATTTGTTTTTTTTAATCGGCCAAGGGAAGTGTTTCCCTTGGCTGAAACAGCCGTTTGACAATTTTAGCTTTCAATATTACAAGATCGAGCTTTAGTTATTAGATTAACTAAAGCTTTGATGTTGTAATATAGAAGCGAGTGCAAATAACTAAGTTAAAGGAGACACACTTTGAAAGGACTGAACATGTGAATTTGATAAAGAAACGTTTTCAGGATGATTATGCAGCAAAATACTGGGACAAAGGAAAAGAGGAGTACTCACATTAATTGCAAGAGGAGCTCCGATAGTGATAGAAGAAGACAAAAAAGACAATAATGACAGAATTGTAGTGCTAAAGGCCTACTAGCAAGGGAAGAGGATTACACTGCCATGTACTTTCATTCCACCTAAAACTGCTATTATGAAGCTTAAGAAAATTCTGGGAGAAATCAGTTTTCAGCAAGGAATAATCCTTATAGATGGGGATTGGAATTTGATTTGCAGCAGTGAAGACGTGTCTGGGGGGGCCCAGAAGGAAAAATATAACAAAGGAGGGTAGATTTTTGAAGGAATTTATGAAAATATCTGGCATGGAAGATGTGAATTCAGTAATAGGAGTTAGGAGTAAATTTCATATTATTCCCCAAGATATAAAAACTGGGCTAGGCTAGACAGAATTTATATTTCACAGGAATATGTGCATTTAACTGAAGGTCTTAATACCCACCCAATAACTATTTCAGATCATTCTCCAGTAATAGCCAAAATAAAAACACATGGTAATGAAATAAAAATGAGACATTGGCGCTTTCCCACCTATCAGTTGAAAAGAGAGGAATTAAAGGAATGGGTAATGGAGATTATTCAGGAGCTGTTAGAGAGGACAGACATTTCTTCTGAAAATACAGCTATGGAGTGGGATAAAATTAAGCTGGAGTTTAGAAATAGGGTGGAAATAAAAGAAAAGGAGCTATGGTTAAGAAGTAACAACAATTATTTGGAAGGACTCATAAATGTTAAATATTGCAGAATAGGAGGAATCCCACAGAATAAGAACTGGATCAACTGTAGAATGCTAGGCAGAAAATAAGGGATTACCTCAATAATATGCACAAGCTTAGAAAGATAACTGTTTTTAATAACATCAGAGCACAAAAACGTTTAGTACAACTCAGGCAACAGAAAGTAGAAAGGGCTGTTGCCAAACTTAGGAAGCCTACAACAAATAAGGTAACAAGAGATCCTGTAGAGGTATTAGAAATATTTCAGAAATTCTATGATTCTGAAGAAGTCATTGTTTTATTAACTGATGAAAGCGCTAAATAAATAAAAAACATCATCCAGCTAAGAGTGTGACCTGTTCTTCTAATTTTACTTTATTTCAGACATTCTATGAGAGTCTATAAAGTACAGAAATATGAAAATCAAGAAAAGATACAAATGGAAATGTTTATGGAAGAATTAAATTTGCCAAGTTTAGAGGCAGATGAGGCTCAATTACCAACAGGATAGGAGGACATGAGATAAAAATTGTGGTGGATAACCAATCTACAGGTAGATCCCCAGAAATAGATGGCATTCTTGTGGAAGTTTGGAAACTAGAAGTAAATAAAGATCTGGAAGGTTTTGTTTAACAGTATCTTACGAAAAGGAGAAGTACCACCATCCTGGAAGAAAGCAGTAGTAGTTATAGTACCTAAAGAGGGTAAAGATCCATCAGACCCAGCTTCATGCAGGCCCATTTCAATACTAAGCCATGATTATAAAGTGCTCATGTCTATAATGGCTAAAAGAATGGCAAAAGTAATACCAAAACTGATAGATATGGATCAGTGTGGTTTTGTGGAGGGGAGGTAAACATTTGACAACATTAGCAGAACACTGATGATCCTGAAGGAAGCAGAATGTAAGAAAATACCACTGTTGTTAGTGGGTCTGGATGCAGAGAAAGCACTTGACAGAGTAAGCTGGGACTTTACGAGCAGGGCAATGGAAACATTTGCATTTCCTGAAAAAAATATAAGATTGATTAGGAGAATATATGAGGGATCGGAGGTGAAAATTTAAGTGGGTGGGGTCCTCTCTGATAATTTCAGCTTGAGCAGAGGAACCAGGCTGGGGTGTTCTCTTTTCCCTTTATTATATGCATTATATTCAGAACCACTGGCAAAGAAAATAAGGAACTCAGGAATTCAAGGATATAACTGGTATTGTGGTCAAGAAAAGCTGGCATTATTTGCAGATGATATTATTTTGTACCTGATCTGTGAAACATTCGAATGTTTTACAAATACAAAATTAATGAAGCTAAAACAAAGTTAATAGTGGTAAATTATGGACCCACAAATGAACTGGTTCAGGAATACCCATATTTATGGGGGCATGATAAAATTAAATATTTAGGAGTATGGATTAAAAATGACTCTAGTGTGGCAACTAAGGATATGTGGGAAGAGGCTAAACAAAAGATAATACAAAACCTGAGAAAATGGAAGCTTTGTTATATGGCTATGGATAGTAAGATACAAGCAGTTAAAATGTTTTAGTCCTTTTAGTCTTATACACAGGTCAGACATATTTTTATCAACCAGAGAAGTTGTGGGTAGTAATTAATAAAGAGCTGAAGGACCTATCTGGGAGGGGAAAATGGCAAGAGTCAAGTGGAATAAGATGATTCTTCCAATAGAACAGGGCGGATTGGGATTGCCCAATTTGAAGAGATATTTCAGAGCTACACAGTTAGGATGCCTATACATAGCACAAGCAGAAAACTATCATTCAAAGTGGAAAGGAATGATGATGAAACATGGTGGAAGCTCAAGAAACAAGGACAGACTGGGATTTTGGATGCAGGCCTTTAAGGAGAATAACAATAATCATGCAGATTTATACATCCATAAGGTAGCAGAAAGTATTCTATGAACTAAACCAACATGGAAATGGAGAAAAGAGATTCTTACAATAGGGATGACTGCAATTAGGGATACAGACAGGCAAGAGAAAGCCAGAATTTATTGGAGAAATTTGGCAAAGGAAGCAAGGTATTGGGAGCAAATAACTAGAGAGGGAAAGATGATAGAATGGGAAGTCACCAAGAATTTATTTGGACTACGGGTTAGAGATTGCCTTCCTTATCATGGATTGATATCAGAGTATAAGCAAAGAGAAATAAATAGGGGTGCCATAAACAGGCCAGCACTGGTAGAGTATTTAACAGAATCTAGAACAGAAGCTGGCATTAAAAAAGGAAAAATTAAATATTGCATAACTATAAGAATCAATCAGAGCAGGTTAGAAAGGATTGGGATGAGAGACTGGATAAGCAATTCACAAAGAAACGATGAGAGGATATATGTATGTCTTCCAAATATGCAACAAAAACTAAAAGATTTAGGATTTCTGCCTGGAAACGTTTATATAGATATTTTTATACTCCAAGTAGACTCCAAAGAATTTTTCCTCAAGCAGACAGTTAAGTGATGGAGGTGTGAAGGGGAAGAAAGAGGTAATTGGAAACATATTTTCTGGGAGTGCAGTGAGTTGGCGGACTTTAAGGATTCCCTGTGGATGCACTGTCAGAGATGCTGGGTGGGCAAATTGGTCTGATGAAGGAGATGATTCTTCTGAGCTATGATACAGAATTAGAACTGCCTAGACATGGTAAGGCTTTGCTGTGTCTAATAATGGTGGCTACCAAAAAAGCAATTACTAGAAAATGGAAATCAAAATCTAAACCAACTATACTAGAAGAAGTGAATATAGTAACAGAGATAAAACAACTAGCACAGAGATCTTTAGAAAAGGGTAGGAGCAAGCTACATAAGAAAAATGGGAATTATGGGAACAATAGATACAAGGGAGGAATGCAGTCTAAAAGGCAACATGACTTAAAACAGCTATGTAATATTTGAGTGAGAAAGATTGGGTAGATATTAAGTACTGTATAATGTTTGCAAGTGAGAGTGCGTCAGTATGGTTTGTGATGTAAAATGCTTGCAACTAGTATTGTGTCATTGTAGTTTTTCATTTATATGAATGTGTGATTGCCTACGTAGTAAGTGATGGTTTAATAAAGTTGTTTCTTCTTAAAAAAACGGCAGGAATTTAATAATTTATGTAATATTCCTTAACTTATATGATATATAGCAATATATGTGAAGTATGTCTGTTATGTTAATTTAGTTTGATTACTATCTCATGAATGTAAATTTGCCTATGTCACAAGTGATAATAAAGGTGTCTGGAAAAAAATAATGTTCAAGAGGAGTAGGAGTGACGTTTAAGGGAAGGCAGGAATTCAGCAATGTTTTTGTTATGCTGACTGACAGTAGCAAATACAATATATGTGGTATATGTTGCATTTAAATGGAAGACTTAAAATAGCTTGTTTTCTTTTCTGTTAATGTATGTTTTTCTAGGTCTTAAAGTGATAACTTAATTCGGGTGTTTAAAAAAAAGATTTAGCAAAGTTTAACTTGGTCCTGATCTTAAATCCAAATAACAGGTTAGTATTCAAGGAAACTCTTTTCGTGTGGATAAACAGTGAAGGAGGGTTATCATGAAATTCCTGCAATTCATAAATCCTCTTAGCAGAAGTCACAGCTACAATGAAGAGGGTTTTCAAGCCAAAAACTTCAACTCTGCTGGACATGCTGATACAAATGGATGAAGAGTCTAGATTCCATAGGGCAACAAGGTCTCTGGTAGGAGAAAGCAGGTGACAAAGCACTTTCCAGAAAGAACATACCAACTTCTAAAGAAACTAAAGAAAGCAGATTTGGCCCAACATGAACATTAGCTGTAGCAGCCAGGTATAACTTGGCTGAAGAAAGAGTCAAAATCTCTGATATATACTGAACAACCTTTGAAATTAGAATGTGAACTATGCTGAGCTGAGGAGTCCATATTGAGAAATTCTTCCTTTTATCCTTATACATTTTCTGGTGGGAGAAGACTTCTGAGAAGATGGCAGCAATTGCACCACCCAGCTTGAATCTGTGGTTAGAAAGATGAAGCCCTAACCATGAGACAGATTTATTGAGTTTCATTAGAAGCTTAGAACATGGAACAGCCAGTTAAGAAGGATGTAAATGAGTGGTCTGCTACTGGCTCATGCATTCTGGAGAAAGAGAGATCACTCTGGCCACTTGGGTGACATCTAGAGGAAGCACTAGGTGTTGCACCTAATGCAACATGGGCCTGCTAAGTATACTCTGTCTCTCAACGCATTCACTGTCTGAGGAAAGTCAACATGCAGCCATCAAGCAGCAAAACTCAAAAGAGAAGGTAGGGAACAGGAAGCTGATGCACTCACTACTATCTGACTCTCACCATACAGGGAACTTATGAGCTGATTAGACTTCTACACACATCTGAAGAATTCTGTTGTAAGATGAAAGAATTATGTCAACTGAACAAATAGTTGAATGACACTGGTTTCTAGTATAGATTTCAGAAATGCAGCATTATATGAAAATAAATTCTGTTTTTACAGGATATTTACTAGTAGCTGACACTCATTTTCACAGGTCACCACACACCACTTAACTGTAGGATACTCTGGCTGCTACCTTTAAAGGAGGTGAACGTGGGGATGTAGATCCCTTATCATCATCAATCTCCATTGAAGGATCAACATAGTGAGTCATCCTTAATCTTCTTTTCATTCTCCTGGAAAGGCTTCTGTGAGGGAAGAATAAAACAGTCTCTGGGGAGGCAGTTATCCTGGGGCTGATAGTTCTAGATTCACATCTAAAGGCTGAGAGGACGTAGGCCCTTGAAGGTCCCACTTAAAAGCAAGGTGTAAAGCCTACACTGCCTCCCCACCAATTGGGGTAACAATGCATAGCTAATGCTGTTCTCCTAAAATTAGCTGTTTCTGGGTAGACTGCAGTAGCCCCACTAGCTTTGTCCTTACCAATGTGGGACTAGCCTACACTGGACCCAATTGCTTAGCTATTGAGTGGCTGAGAAAGCACTGGAAGAGCTGAGATGTGGCCTGAAAAATATGTTGGAGTCAATACAGGGAGAGGGAGTGACAGTGGGTAGACTGACAGGCTTATGTGGGACAGACCAATGTTGGGTCATGCACAAGTAACAAGAAAGCAGTTCAAGTCAGAGGAAGGAAACCAACACTAGGAGGTACACCCAATGCTGGATTTTACCATGGGAATCCAGATTCCAGGCAATTAAAATGTGAGCATGCAAAATGGTATTCTGGTACCTAAAGCACCTGCAAACCTCTCATAGATCTGAGTCAGGGAAGAGATTAAAGCGAAGCCTAAAGTCAAATTTCTACAACAGCCATGGTCAGCTTAACACAGTTTAAGGCTGGTATGGCAAGAGACTGAATGAGTGCAAATAATGCACTTGGAGCCATGATGTGAAGAGGTAACACTGGAGGTGCTTGTCCTGACAGATCTGACCACAAGTGCAGAAGGCACAAAAGTAGCAACTAGGAATTACCCACTTCAGTAGCTCATAAACATGTGCCTGTAAGGCTAACTAACTTAGTACAATTGACCTGAATGTCTAACTGTTTGACAAACTTGAGTATCTCAGCGAAAAACAGTTCTTAGTCAAATGAACAGGCCAAGAAGGGCCAAGCTTTACTGGAAAACCAGGAGTAACAGACAGAGGAAAAGAGTGGAACCCTCTGTCATTAGAAACAACATAACTAAAGCTCAATGGTGGATAGTCTTGCTGAAACTTAAATTCACCCTGAAGCTCTAACAGATGGAAGCAAAACTGCTTTCTTCCCTGAGGTTGAAGTAATCTAGAGGGGATATTGGGGACTGTTACTATTTAGGGTGGAGGACTCCAACAAAGAGTCCAGATGCTTCCTCTTGCAACCATGCTTCTTTCCTGATCTCAGAGGAGAAATAATATGAGGATGAGGAAAAAGCACAATGCAATCCAGATATATGCAGTTGATCTTGCAAGAGTTCTTTGGACCCTCTGTCCTGCTGTTAAGGAAGATAAGTGGTGAAACAAGCAGATAGGAAAATATCTCTAGTCATGGCTATACTTAGTATGGGTACAGGCACTGAGTGTGGAAAATGTATAACTGTCTGCATCGCAGATACCAAAATCAATGTTGATGCTAAACTCAGAAATGAAGGTACTGGTTCTGACTGCCCAGAACTAAAGTCCATCCAGACCAAAACCACCACTTTAAGCATTTACCTCAATTCCAACTGTCTTACCCTAAAGAACAGTACTGACAAGCTTGTACAGCCCGAGCCCAACATTAAAATCCCTAAAGCAAAGTTCTCAAAGATTGAAACAGTCAAGATCAGCAATAACCCCAATGGCATCAGGGCTGCGACTGACCCCATATTGGTAATTCTGATGCCACAAAGACCCCTGATAGCATCAGCTTCAGAACTACTGACATCACTGGCATCATTCACATATTAGGGCAACCATACACAATCAATCAGGGGGCAATACCCTGACAAAGGATTGTATCTGGTTGGTTTAGCAGTTAAATGACTATAGTTGTAGTTGTTTAATGTGTTAGGAGTGACGAAAAAATGTGGCATCCTATGGGGATTAAAAGTCACCCATGACTTCTGAATTATGTTATGACAAAGCTAATGATGTCAGTAATATCAAACTGATTGGTGAGAGGTGAGTAGCATGCCAATCTAATAAGAAACTTTGTCAGAATCAAAACTCTCATATTTCAACTAGTATGCCTTAAATTCACCACAGAAGGAAACAGAGTATTTTTTTTTAATAAAATACCTTTCCAGGAATCCTTTAAGCTGGTCTTTTATTTTGGAGGATTAACAATACAATGAAGAAGTCGTAAGACTTTGCCGAAGATTGGGAGGTAATAGTGGCATCAGGTTGTTGCTCTTCAATCCATGTTTCAAGAAGGGGGAACTTATTAGGGACAGAGTCAGTACAAAGTGTAGCAATTCTGACTCCTGTATTAGCAGCAGAATGTACACCAGGTCAAGAGTTAAATTCATCGCAGAGAGAAAGAGCTATGGTGACCAACAGCAAAAATAATGAAGATGAAACACCTAGGTGCGTGCTGGAAAATCTCGCTGGTGACAAAAATCAAGCTAAGTTAATGTCTGCTAAAGTTCTTAAGTGCAGTCACAGGCATAGTGTGTAAACTATAGAATGAGTACAAGTGAAGAGATTCCGCTGTACTCAGTCTTTACTGAACCAAAGAGGGAAATTATACTAGACATTACACTGTAAAGCAAATGCTGCCCTAGAGAAGAGTGAGATGGATGCTAACCACTCTGCCACAGGCAGTCAGCTACATTGTAATAACAGTGTGGCCCAATCACCCTTTTTGACCTTGCTAACAAAATGTCAAGTCAAGAAATTTCAAATATAAAAGCACAACCAGTTTGTGAAACTAGTATGTGCAGCAGTCGGGCTGTGATAACAACTGGTAGAAGAGCAGTAGTAACTATATACACCATATCTGCCCTAAGTTAAACTAACCAGTAATAAGGTTCAGCAATCTAGCAACTGCCTAAAAAGCTGTAAAGACAGAATATTTACCAGTTAATACAATGAAGCAGTGACTCCATACATTTATACCACTGGTGCCTTTTGAGATTACTCATAAAACACAAAATATGCATTGTGGTGTAAAGAAGCAAGCGAAAAGTTGAGCTGTACAGATGAATATGAGTTTAAAATTTGGTACCAATCAGTACTACCAGAAAGACCAAGCCACATAATTTCTTATTTGGTTTCAGTCAGTTGTGTAGACTAATATCAAACAAGCGCAGATAACAAATCTGTGTTGTTTGTGCTCTGAGAAGAACCCTATAGTTCAAGTTAAAGGACACAACATGATATAAATATCAGTGCCTTCTTTTTCACTACCTTGTTGTATGTACTACTGTCAGTGACTTTTATACTGCCTTATTTCATTCAGGGGAATCATTGTGTCTTATTCACTCAGTAACTGCACTTCTCATGAACACACTGCTGAAGTTTGTTCTGCAGTTGAGTTGTTAGGTTTTAAATAGCACTGCATTTTTGCTCCTTGTTGGTATTGTACTGCTGCTCACTTTTAATTTGCTGAATGTAGTGGTATTAGGTTTAAATAATACTGCACAACTGCACCTTGTTGCTTTGGTACTCTTACTACTGGCATTATTTCAGATAATGTTGCAGTGTTATCTTTTGCTCACATGAGATATATAAAAACAAATGTACTTATTATCTCAGTAACGAACTACACTTACGATCATTGGTATTGTTGCAGTTCTGATCATTCTAATTACTACAGAGGTACTGTATTTAAAGCTATGCTCTATAGTACCATAGCAGAGAATACAAGGTTATCTTTGTGATATACGTTTATTACTCGACTGACTGCTATATTGTTACTGACTTGAAAATACTCATTGACATTATCTGTAGCTATTGCATTACTACATGCAAATCCATTGAGTTAGACTACCCATTGTTCATAGTTTTTACTGGCTAGTTAGAAACCACATTAGTTTATTGGGTGAAGCTATTTAGTTGAATTTGCCACTGTTACTGTTTTCATTACTACCCCAACATAGTCTGTCACTTCTACAATTACTTTTTGTATTTTGCGACTACTATAGTAGCCATAGCTCATTCTTTATCCTTCAGCCATATTCTAGTTTATCACCTTTTTCTAGCCCAGTCAGTTATCCTCTTCTTAACCTATCCTATAACCCTTCATCTGTACTGGACAGTATGGAATCTGAGTCAGCTGTTTCTCCTTCTGTAGCCAGCCTGACAGTATTAGGAGGAAATGTAACCTGCCTCATGCTCACCGAAAACTTTTTATTGTTACCTCACAATGATCCAATATGTGAAAGGTATAGGTATTTACTTAACTCATAGGCTACCTTCTCACCACAGAACACATTTGATAAGCACAACACATATACACATACAGCACAGGGCATTTCCACTAAACCAGCTTATGCTGATGTTGTTAACAGAACACTGCCTAAGCCTCCAGAGCTAAAGACTAAGAAACCTCAGACATTGTCCATCCTTGATTTTAATATTGTCTACTCAAACAATAACTGCAACTTTCTGTAGTCTTAATAGCGTATAGTTGTTCTCCATTGCCTGTTTAGCATGCAGCTGTATGACTCACTGGCCATCACAGGCACTGAGGCCTGTCCCTAGAGTACTGCAGTTATTTTGAAAAAACTGAAAGGTCATGCAGCGTTCAGGTGCTCTTTCTAATTGGTCTCCAATGCTGTTTTATAGTAAGAGTGCAAGGCCGATAATGTACTAATGATCACTAGTCAGTCAGAAATGGAATTATGCCATTGCTGTGAAGATGTTAGTCATTTCACAAGTTCACTGATTCTGTTCTGCAAATTGTTGATAGTGTCACACCAAGTGCTAGTCATTTTTGCCTAATATCTGCAATTTTGAACTGCATTAGACTCTACAGTGGTTTTTATTGCCATGTTAATGCATTTTTAGTGTAGTACGTCATTGCTGCATTTATTCTATTTTATTGTGTATTTAACAGTTTTTATTGCCATGTTAATGCATTTTAGTATAGTACTTCACTACTGCATGTAGTCTGCCTTATCACCTGCTGTTTTGTTATAGTTTTCACCTAGTGTGTATTCATTCACTCCTTTTCTCACTAACTTTCCTCCTTTTTCCCTATTTGCTAATTCTCTGTATCTTATATCTATTCCTTCATTTAGGCCCTACAACTGCTTCACTTTTAACCTCGCTATTTCTCTCCTACTTTCTGTCTCCTTTTCAGTAGTCTCCCCCTCATAACTATCATTTTTGCTCATCTTTTTGCTTATTCTTTATCCTTTGTCTACCTTTTTTTTTCAGGTCCCTTTGCCTCATCATACTGGTTGCTACTCAAAAGCTCCATACCCGTTGTGATGCCCGTGGCCCTGGGCCAGCAATCAAAGAGCTTCAATCCTCACCACTAACACCAGAGAGGGCGTCTCATATATGAGGAAAGGATAACAAATGCACACAGTAAAGTACAATTTCCCTTAAGAGCACACAGACATCACAGTCAGTCTGGGGCTGGTCACTCCCCTGCTACCCAGGTCCCCAATAAGACTCCCCACTGGCACATCTATAGGGTCCAGATCTCAGCCTAGCTGGGCAAGCTAAAATATCCAGCACCCTCTCTGTCCAACCAGTGCTTAATGTCCCTGCCCAAGTAGCTGACACACACACACAGTTTGAGATGAGTTTACACAACCACACAGACACTTCTGGGGAAGGCTGGCACAGGTTCTTCAGCTGTACCCCTTTTACCCAGACTATACGGCAGTACCCTGCCACCACCCAGCTAATAATTACCAGCTACTCAAAGGCCCTTAAAAGGGTGCCCAATTATTACTGTGCAATATTACTATCCAATTGGTAGTTGTGACTAAGCAGTCAACGATTATTTGGAGTGACTTGGACAGTAAACTCTATAAATATGCAATGTACTCTACAGCTTAAATTATCTCTACACAAACCAGCCACAGTTAAAAGGTTTTAAAATATTTAATAATAAATAATTGAAACCACAATACAATACTTTCTACTACACAGTCAGTGCTAGTCAAGAGTTCAGAAATCACACAGAAATACAAAGAGCCGTAAAACAGATGAACCAAAATGGCTTCAGTGGTAAAAAAACGATCCACTAGGCGTATAATATGTAACAAAGCAATTTATTAACAACACACAGAGGAAATAAAATAAATAAATAATTGAATAATATTAATCCAAATGAGTCAACTCCAAGCGCTTTTGTCTCCTGTGTAGGAGACTTTTTCAAGAAGGTTCTTGAAAAAGTCTCCTACACTGGAGATGAAAGCACTTGGATTTGACTCATTTGAATTAATATTATTCATTTATTTATTTTATTTCCTCTGTGTGTTGTTAATAAATTGCTTTGTTACATATTATATGCCTAGTGGATCATTTTTTCACCACTGAAGCCATTCTGGTTCATCCCACAGAAATACTTAAAATAATTCACTAGTACAATTCTGACATCACAGAAAAAGACAATCTTTCTAGATTCTAGCTATTCCTAAAAGAAAACACAAGTCTAAGATAACTTACATAACACAACAGGCAGAGTGCTGATGAGTTGGATGGTCAAGACAAAAATGCTTAATGCCTTCTGATTCTCTCTGTTTACATTGTTATTGCAGTTCTGATAAACATTACATCATTCTTTTTCACTTTCCTGGAGTTCGCAGGCTACACATTAACTGCATTCACATTCTTAGCATCTCCCTTTTATCATCTTGCAGCTGGTCAGGAACAGAGCAATAAAAATACATTTGCATGTTTAAATCTAGCAATTTAACTCTTGGTTAAAACAATAGAAATAATTTCTTCATCTAGACTTTTCGGCACCACTGTCTACTTCAAAGGGTCACCACATACTTTACTTAGGTCAGTAGAGTGAACTGTTGTCACATTTAATTCCAGTTCCACATGTAACAGTATTTCTTTACATTTAAGACAATAAGCCTGTAGTTTACATTCATATTTACAAATGACAGAATTATCTGCAAAATTCTATCTGGCTAGACTGGCAGCCTTCACACCTGTCATCAATTGAGAAGTGTATCCACTCCCAATGTGAATTGTACTGATGGTGAAAGCAAAAGCAAGACACAAGACTTATCATTAGTATGTGTATTTCTGCCCCTTTTGTAAAGCTGTGAAGTTGTTAAGTCAGTACAACCTGGTTCATCTGCCGCACATTCACTGTGACCCCCCCACCTTGTTTTGCTTCTTTTTCCTGTCCTTTCCTATCAAAGACTAGTCCCTCTTCCTCTGCTCACTGTAATATAGTACTTGTCCAAACTCTTAACTGTCTACACAGTTCTTTCTTGCTCTCGTTTTTATATCCCTCTCACTTCTTTTCCTCTCCACTCTACGATTTACCTACGCTACTGTAGGTCTTTGCTTAGCCCAAAAGCAAAACATTCTAATATTGTCTTTAATTATTCTATATACTCCTGCCTACTGCTTTCTTGCCATCATTTTAGTCATTATTGATAACAGTAGAGAGAGTAGTTGCTGTACATGTAACTGCCTGCTGTTAGCTCCATTTGACCATACTGATTGTTTTTCTTCATCCTCTTCTTCCTTTGCTGCCAGTGTAGCCCTGCTCTGTCTGCCCGAGCTTTACTCGGGCTCACTCCGCTCCCCTAACCTACCCCCATTTCCACCCACCCTGGTTTCAATTACATTTATAGCTAACCACTCCCATTCCACTACCTCTTCACTCTCCACTGTCTACTCTCCTTCCTATCACATCCACTCTGGCATCTGTCACTACCACTCCCAATAATTAACCCACCCACTAATCCCCTCCCATCTGACTGGGAACATACTACATTTGGCAACCTCCCTTCTACTTACTTTATTCCTAATCATACCCCATACTGTCTCTATCCAGTGCACACAAAATCTTGAACATCCTCTCTCCTTTCGTTATCAAAAATATAATGCTTCATCTACTGCTATGAATTCCACTTCTTACTATCCTTACACTATCTACATCCTACCAGTGTCCCCCCTGACTTATACCCTAGTTCCATTACCACAGTCCCTCAACCCTACTTATTTATCCTTCCCAATAACACCCTTACTTTTCATAAATCACTTTACTCATCTCTACAAACACAAACCTTCTCCACACTTCACTTTCCTCTCAAAACTCAGAAACAAATACAGTTATCATCCCAAAACTCAAAACCAAATACTATTACCCTCACTTTCCTAAGAATACTCCCTCTAGTACCATACTCACCCTAATTCTTGCAGGTGACATACATCCAAACCCCGGTTCTATTTCCATTTCTAGTCTACCTTAACCCCCCCCTTCTTCTACCACAACCCACACTTCCTACTTAACCCATAGCAACACAGCCACAAGAAACCTTAGATTATAGCACTCAACATCTGTAGCATATTGAATAAACTCCCAGAGCTACACTCCTGGATAACACTACACTCACCGGATATCATTGCCATCTCAAACATGGCTCAAACCCCATGTATCAAATAAAGAAATCCTTCCCACAGGTTACAATATCTTCTGCCAGGAAAGACCAATAAAAAAAGGTGGAGTAGAAGCTATAGTCTACTCAGAACACCTCTCAGTCCACCCCCTACCCTACCCCCTTGTTTTCACCCAGCCGAGGTTCTCACAGTCGACTGTAACTTAAATAATCACAAAAAGATTGCCATCGCTGCTCTCTCTCTCTTTATATATATATATATATATATATATATATATATATATATATATATATGTGTGTGTGTGTATATACGCACACCATCAGGTAATAACATCCCAACACTCAAACTCTTTCTTGCCTGGATCTCCAAAACTTTCATTCTTGGGGATGTTAATATTGACTGGAATACTCTCTCCTCCAAGTAGCCTGCTGTTAGCATTAGCCTATATATGGCTTCTCCCAAATCATCACCTCCCCATCTCATACTAATCATAAATCTAATACCACTTCTACTCTAGACTGGATACTGACCTCCTATCCCAAACTTTACCTCAACCCAGCTACCCTACCTCCATCCAGTGCATCCTATCCCAACCACCAAAATCTCACATCTATAAGGACTCTTGAAATCTATCCAGTTTCATCCCTGATACGTTTAATCTAACACTTGCATCAATAAACTGGTCTTTCCTCTGGCAACTCCCCCTTGAGGAAGCTGTTCTTCAATTCAACAGCATCTTCCTTAACACTCTCAACTCCTTGGCCCCTATCAGAAGAGTTCGGGTTAAAACCAACTTTGCCCCCTGGATAGGCAAAGATACTCTATCCCTCATGCAGAGGAAAAACAACTCATGGAAAATACTCAAAACCCCATCTAGCCTCCAGCAATAGAGGCAACTTCAAAATTCCACAAAAAAACAAGTCATCCTTGATTAAAAAAATGTTTATCTTAACCCTCAGAGAAACCCCCACTCCATCCCTAAAAAATTCTGGAATACCATTAATAAGCTCTTACCCCAGGAAACCCATCTCCTCCCAACCCCTTCCCACATAGCTCACCTCTTGAGAATGCCACTCTTCTTAACTCCTCCTTCATAGACACCATACAAAAGATAATCAATCCAAGCATGAATACCTATGACCACACCCCTCCACTGCTTAACCACAAAGCACCATTCACATTCAAAACTATCCCCACATCTACCATAAGATCTCTACTCCACAAACTTAAACCCTGTTCGCTTTCTGCTGATAACCTACCTCCTCAATATCTCAAACTTGCTGCCCCCTCTATTGCCTATCCATATTATTCCACTACATAAAGGAGGTAACTCCACTGACCCCTCTAACTTCAGGCCTATAGCTATCCTATCTCCTCTTTCCAAGACTCTCGAAGAGTGCATACACAAACAGCTCATTTCACACCTCTCTCAAGAAAATCATCTCACCCCCACACAACATGGTTTAGTCCACATCATAGCACAACTACTGCATTACTATCCTTTACTCTATCGCTGCATCTCTCAATGATAGCAAATTAGTGTCATGCCTTTTCCTCAACCTCTCTAAGGCATTTGACATTGTCTCACAAGCGCCTTCTCTCCAAACCTGCTTCCTTTAATCTCTCTACCCCTACCATCTGATGGTTCTCTTCATACCTATCTAATAGAACCTAAGCTGTCAAGTTGCTCTCTGCCACTTCTCTCTTCCTTTCTGTTCAAACCGGTGTACCCCAAGGCTCCACCTTGGGCCCACTACTATTTAACATCTTTACCAATAATCTCTTTCAGTCTTGGCCCCGACTTAACACTCATACAATATGCCAATGACTCCACCATTATTACTCCCTCTGACAACCTACCCCATCTGCTTACCCTCACCCAAGACATAATCAGTGGAATCATGGCTCACATCCAACCAACTCCTACTTAACCCCAATAAATCTAAATTACTTCTCTTCCTCCCCAAACCTCTCCAATACCTAAAATCCTCCTCCTCTGTCTACTCTCTAAACAATACAACTGTCAAGGTTGATTGTCACAATACTCATCTAGGGATCTACAACGATGAACTTAAATTTGACATCCACATTAATAACAGCATCAAAAACTAGGAATGCTCTACAGAAATAAAAAAATTCTTAACACAAGAATCTAAACTGTTCCTAGTCCAAACCTACCTTTTACCTACTCTATTATATGCTGCCCCTATCTTTACAAACCTCCAGAAAAATTTGTCATCCAAATTCGAACATACAACAAAATAGCTAGATTTGCCACTAACTTCCCCTATCGTTCACATCACTACCTCTCCTTAAAAAAACTCAAATGGCTAGAATTCCATAATCAACTCCTGCCTCAGCTTCTTCTGACTCACTCCATCCTTCACCAACCCCTTTCCCATCCTTTACTGACAAATCTCATCTCCCCCTATGTCCCTAACCGGGAACTTCTTAGCTCTGACCAAAACTTACTTCAAATTTCCATACCTAAAAATCCATAGGAAAAAGTCTCTATAGCCACACTGTTGCCTCTTCTTGGAACAAACTTCCTCCCAACATCAGATCTACGCAACAATCTAGCAGCTTCAAACTTGCTCTAAAGGAATATCTGCTTAATTCCTGGACCTGCCCCTGTAAAGATCTAATCTAAATCTCTTTCACCTCCAGACTAGCCTTTCCCTATTACACTCTCTATCCCCTTCCATTCTATACATTCCCACCTATACTTCTCCGCAACTTCTATTTCAGTATTACTACTCCATAGCTTACTCCAAATGCATCCTTTCATGGATCTCCCCTACACTTCTCTGTCTTATCTATCTCAAACCAGACTCCCCTCTTTACTTAACATCCTACTTCCCTATCTCTCCCTTCTGCCTCTCACTTGCCTATTCCTGCCATTGACTGTAAACTGATATTATACAGCAAGTATTTATCTGCATCTAAGATTTACTCTCCAAGCATGTATAAAAGAAACTTTATTTTTCTGCTATGTATAACTTTTTACTTGTTTGCTAAATTATGTACTTCACTGTAACAAATTATTTTGTACTGGAGCTTTTCTCCTCAGGTCTCTGCTGAAAAAAGGCCTCCGGCCCAGCCAGACCAACCCAGTTAACACAAAAGGCAAACAAAATAAACATTAGTATACACAGCAACACTCCTACCTTCACCCTTCATACCCACACCTAAGACACATATCTCCGTAACAATAGAGTCACATATTACTGATTGTAGACTCCAGGCCCTAATGGCCTACAGAGACTGTATCAAACTATGGTTCATAGGTTGATACTAGGCTATCTGCCCCTCGGGCATTTACAAGCCTAGCCAGAGTGTGTTTGGCTTTCGCCACCCTTCTTAGATTAGTTGACTGTGCCTCTGTATAGTAGGTGAGGGGCTCTGTCGGACATGGATTGGGATTTTGTTCCAGAGTGAAGGGAGCCTCTGGGATATGAATCTGTCCCTCCAGCATGTTCTATTTATTTCTGTGCTGAGGTTTAAGTCACTGGAGCGTGTAGTTCTGATGGATTCAGATTTCTTGAGGTGGAGCATGTCCATTAATTCTGGGTTGGACATGGCTTTATACGTCAGGCACAGATCGCCTCTGAGTAGGCGGTAAGCAACTGAGTAGAGCTGGAGTTTCTTTAGTCTAACTGCGTAGGGCATCTGTTTGAGTCCCTTGATCCACTTGGTGAGGTACTTTTGGGGTCTTTCTAGTTGTAGCAGGTGTCGGGTAAGGTACATCCCAAATGGGGCATTGTATTCAATTATGGGCCTGATGACTGATGAGTAGAGGGGCACAATGACCTCTCGATCTAAATGTGAACCCCTTTGTGATAAGGTGGGCTATATAGAAAGTCTTTCTAACCACTTTAGCAATGTGATTTGTCAAAGGAGAGATTGCAATCTACTTGGGTCCCCAAATCCCTAATTACTTCTTCCGTACTTAATGGATTACCACCTATGTGGTAATTTGTGGGCACTTTGTTTTTCCCAAAGGGGATGACTATGCACTTTTTGGCATTTAGCTTTAGGCCATGGCTCTGGCACCAGTTATCCGTCTCTGTGAGACCTTTTTGGAGGATGCTTGGGTCAGCTGGCGAGTCGATTATGGCCCCCAATTTGCAGTCATCTGCAAACTTTGTCAGCCATAGTCCTCCTGTGTTAGCCTGTACCTCAGAGAAATATATACCGAACAAGAGAGGTCCCAGGACTGAGCCTTGTGGGACGCCACTTGTAACTGGTTTAGAGTCTGACATGGCACCTGCAATTCTGACCATGTGGTTTCGGTTTTGTAATGGGTGACTCTATTCTAAGACATACAGACACCATGTTCAGCAAGCTGGATAAAAATAGGGTGACAAGCTGTCTTTCTGGAACTATGATCCAAGACAGAAAACTCTTAGATCCTTCCATCCGACAAGACAGTGGCCCAAGTGGGGTGTGAATGAGCTTAGTCACTCCACCCAGACAGACCTGCAGAAGGATATGATTGAGTTTGCAATGCATGTGTCTGAGGCAGGAAAGTCACTGGTCTTGAGTGGTATTTTATCACCAAGAATAATGAAAAGATTCAAAGCCAAGATAATTGGCTTTAATAACTGCCTATGTAGTTGGTGTCATTCTGGGGTAATCCAGTATGTGTCAGCTTGGGAAGAGATGACTGATAAGTGTTCCTGCCTCACCAGGGATGGCCTTCACCTCTCTTACTAAGGTTTTTGCAGACTGGCTAAAGCTTTTGCTGTCCCCATAATGCCTCTTTTAGGCTGAGTCCATCTGACAGACATTCCAACCTACTAAATTATAATTTGAAACACATTAATGTCTCTCTACCCGGTGCCAGGAGTCTTATAAAAAGAATGCCCAATCATGAGGTCTTCCTACAACTTGAATACATATATATATATATATATATATATATATATATATATATATATTTTATTTTATTTTTATTTTATTTTATTTTATTTTACATTTGTTGACCGGGCTAGTCTAGCTGGATATATGTCCATTTTCAGTAGAGGCCCGGGGAGATAAGCTCCAACATTCAAAATGAGATTACATTAAAAAAACATGTGAATACATTAAAAAAAACATATGAAAGAACTTTACAGCAGTACATGAACATAGGCAAATAAAGATAACATTTTAACTAGTGACAAAGTTATAAAGTACAAATTTCAGAAATTAGAACATTTAGATAAGAATATTATTACAAAATATTGCTTAAAGTGGTATTTATGGTGAATACTAGCATAATGTATAGTAATAGAGGGTACAGGATAGTATGAAGAAACCTGGCAGATATGTTAGTATATCATGTGGTATAAGAAGTGGAAAGAATACATATATATATAGAAATAACTATATATGTGTATATATATATATATATATATATATATATATACATACATACACATATATACATATATATACATATATAATACATATATATATATATATATATATATATATATACATATATACATACATACACACACACACACACACACACACACACACACACACACACACACACACACACACACACACACACACACATAAATCCCCATATGTAGATAGTGAGAAGGAGATATAGAATCAGTGGATGTAAATATGAGGTAGATACAGTGGTCTAAAAGATGTACAATGTAGTCAGGTATCGGGGGCTAAAGTTAGTCAGGATTAGTACAGGGGCACAGCCATTGTGATTTAAGGTAGAGTTTAAGTTTCTTTTTAGAGAGATTTTGAGGGAATAGAAGAAAGTTCATAGGGGAGGAGGTTCCAGTGTTTTCCAACAGTGTTAGAAAAGAGGGAGTCTCCAGCTTTGTTGTTTGCTTTGTCAATATTTACAAGAAGTTTGTGTGCTGATCTTAGGGAGTTTAGGTTGTGGTAGGGGTGAATAAGAGTAGATAGTATAGGTGTTTTGTTAGGTTGATATAGAAGTTGATGGGTTATGCTTAGTTGATTAATTTTTAGTTGTTGCTGAAATTCTAGCCAACCTAGTTGTTTTAGATTAGTACAGTGGTGGGTTCTAAAAGGGTTGCCTGTGGCAAATCTGGCTATGCTGTGGTAGGAGTTTTCTAGCTTAAACATATTCTTTTTTGATAAGTTAGTATAAGTGGGTGAGGCATAGAGAAGGGGTGAGATTAAGATGTGAGTGGGCAATAGTTATTCTAGAATCTGGAGTGAGGAAAGGTTTGATTTTGTAAAGAGAGCCTATTTTTTTATTAATATTTTTCAAAGTGTTGCTTATGTGGGTATCGAAGTTAAGGTTGTTGTCAATGGTAACGCCTAGTAGTTTTGTAGTACAATCTTGTGATATAGGTGTGGCATTTTTAGATGTTATTGTAAAGTCTATGTGGGGAGATTTACTGGAAGGTGTGAAGAGGAGGAGTTTGTTTTTTTTGGGTTTAGTAGGAGACAGCGTTGAGAAAACCATTCTTCTACAGAATTAAAAATGTGTTGAGTAAGGGAGTGAAGTTCAGAGACAGATTTTGCTGAGCAAATTAGTGTAGAATCATCTGCGTATTGTATGCATGCCGCTTGAGGGACTACTTGTTGGAGGTCATTGATAAATAAAGAGAATAGAAGGGGGCCCAGAATGGACCCTTGGGGGACACCAATGTTAACTGGTAGCTGGGAAGATAGAGTGGAGTTCCAGAGTACTGCTTGATGTCTATTATTTAAGTAGGATTTAAACCAGTTAATAGGTTGAATTTCAAGTGACAAAGATTGAAGAATGTGTGTGAGTATTTGGTGGTTGACCATGTCAAAAGCCTTGGACAGGTCTAAGAAAAGTGCTGAGGAAAGGGTGTTTTGGTTACGATTTTTGTTGATAGTGTCTGTAAAGGAGAGGAGGGCAGTGGTGGTACTATGGGAAGGTCTAAAACCGTGTTGTGTATTAGAGAGCAAGTTATTTTGAAGATGGTGGTCAAGCAGTTGCTTGTGTATACATCTTTCCATAATCTTATATATATATATATATATATATATAGAGAGAGAGAGAGAGAGAAAGAGAGAGAGAATTACAGAAACATGGTTTCAGAGCAATAAAAAACACTCCCTCTATTTCTGTGTATAATACCTAACATGTCTTCAGATCCACTGGCAATTATGGAGGAGTATCAATATTTGTCAAGGATATCATCACTTCATAACAGATTCTTTGGGACACCACTTCAGAACTCCTAGGAGTCCAAATTACCCTAAACAATATTAATTACTTCATAACTAGCTAGCTACAGAACATCCTCTGTGTACTCTTCTGAGCACAAAACCTATCTTAACATAGCTGCAATTTCCATTACACCAAAGACCTTTCTACTGGGGGACAAACTATGCATCAGTAAACTGGCTGACCTACATTGCCAATGGTCGGCATACCCAGCATACTTCAATGACATTATAAATGCCATCCCTCCTTCACAAATAGATACCATCCTACTAGGTAGCCTCATTATCCTGGATCTAGTCCTCAAAAACATAACTACTTCTTGCACAGCTTCATATGAATCACCATGTCTTGTTAAATCAGACCATAATTTAGTGACCTTTTCCTTTACAGTTGGTAGAAGTTCCCCCATAAATAGTTCTATCTTTACAGACTTCTCAAAAGCAAACTTTCTTCAGTTACTTGATGGCTTAAATAAATTCTTGTAATCCTCCAGTGAAGAATTCTGTTGCTAAAGCTGCTACCTATGCCTCTGACCTCTACTCCCACTTAAATAGGGGTCTATATTAGAACACCGAACTTTCAAAATTTCGAGTGCTCTAATATCGAACCCTATTAATCGAAAATTTAAAACATCGAACATACAAAACAGCAAATTTTTCCTAGGGAAAAAATTTGCTGTTCCAAAACACATACACACAACACAAGCACAGCAAACAAACAGCAATCCACACACATACACCTAAACTCTTACACCTAACCGTACACTAAACTATACCTACACCACTAACTATCCACTTACCTTAACCCAAACCCTAACCCTAAGGTCCGTCACAATCGCACAGTCACCTCACCCGCGCCCTAACCCTAACTCACCTACCCCGCCCTAACCCTCACGTCCACACAATCGCATACTTACCTGACTCGCGCCCTAACCCTAACTCACCTAACCCGCCCTAACCCTCACGTCCACACAATCTCACACTTACCTGAACCCGACCCGTAACTTTCCACCACAGCGCTGAAAATACCGAAGCAACAGAAACGGACAACCAAATTCTTTCCCTAGGAAAAAATTCGGTTTTCTGTTTCTTAGATATTTTCAACATTCGCTGAAAATGGGTCGATATTAGAACACTCGAAATTTTGAAAGTTCGGTGTTCTAATATAGACCCTTAAATAGTTGTATTGATATGGCAGTTCCTATCTGCAACAAATATAAGTTTAAAAATAAACCCCTGTGGTGAAATACCCATATAAATAAATTATATAACAAGAAAATGAAACTGCTTAATGCTTATAAGAGCTCTCATTCTATCTATCTTAAGACCACACTTAAGTAAACTAACAAATAGCTTAAGGGGACCATTAGGAAGCTCAAAACTGAGTATGAACTTAAAACAGCCACTAAAGCCAAAAGTAACTGCAAATATTTCTTTAACTATGTTAAGAAGTTAAGAACTAATACCCAACAGTGTTCGGTTGTAGTCTACATTATCATTACATTCTCTGACCCAAATGAAATAGCTAGTATCCTTGCTAATAAATGTAGTATAAATTGTACTCTGCCCACAGTTAAAACTATCCCACAGGTTCCACAATCCTAGCCATCCCTTTTAAGTACTATAAAACAAGTTCTCTTATTCCTTTCAAAAACTAGGAATACTTCATCCATGGGCCCTAACAACATTCCAGGATGCTTGACTAAAAGTGCTAAATATGGCTTTTCTGAACCCCTACTTAAACTCTACTCTCTCCACTGGTCACATTCCTGAAGCCTGGAAAACAGCTACTGTAATGCCATTACACAACCAAACCATGGATCCTGGTAACTATAGACCCATTAATCTCACTAGCCTCATGTGTAAAGCTATGGAGTGCTTTATCTCAGACTCAATCTTGACATTGAAAATCTCTTCACCCAA
Organism: Protopterus annectens; assembly: GCF_019279795.1. Classification (NCBI taxonomy): domain Eukaryota; kingdom Metazoa; phylum Chordata; order Ceratodontiformes; family Protopteridae; genus Protopterus; species Protopterus annectens. Next base: position 1,179,980,509 of record NC_056739.1, on the reverse strand, counting down.
GACCCTCATCAATTTGGCTATATCAAAGAAAGGTCCTGCCTCTTTAAACTTATTAATTTATTTGACAAACTAACTGGAGCACTGGATAGTGGTTATGCAGTTTCATAAAACATATATAGAACTGGCCAAGGCCTTTGACACTCTTCCCCATGAAGCATTATTGATAGACATATAAATTGGAATACAAATCCTTATACTGTGTGATGAATAGCTAACTGGTTTTCTGACAGAGCCCATGTGATTAGAATAGCAAGTGTCACTTCAGAAAGAAAACAGTTACCAGTAAATAATGTAACAGAAGGCTCAGGATCTTTAATAGGGTCTAAGGTGTCAAGTCTTAAAGAAACTCTATCTGTTGGTCCACACATTTTAGTGGGTGACCATCACATGCAGTCTCATAAACAGACTAGCAGAATGGCAGCAGCCATGGACTTCAGTGCTTAGAGGATATTCCTGGATTAATGTGCCTAAAACAGAGAAGGCTGTACTGTATATGAAGGTAGAAATCATCCTGAATGCAGTCAGAACTCACATGAGGAAACAATTATAAGCAATAAGACAAGTACATTTATTTATTTAACATTTGTTTACCAAGAAAGTCTGACTGGGACAGAGTCCATTTTCAGTGGAGGCCCAGGGAGAAATGCTCCAAATGTATGTCTTTGGAGTGTGGGAGGAACTGGAGCACCAGGAGGAAACTCATGCAGACACAAGGGAGGACATGCACCCACTGTACAAAAGGCACCCCGGCCAAAAATCGAAATGGAGAACCTCTTGCTGTAAGGCAACAATGCTAACTACTGCGCCACTGCGTTGCCATAAAGTAAGACAAGTGAATGCAAGGAAGGCAAGTGTAGAACTTAACCTCTGATGTAGACAGGTATCTGTACTACGGATCCATTTGAATACAGTTCTGAATGGGGCTACATGAAAAGGTGATTTGATATTTTATTTTTATTAGGTAAACTCTAATGAAGTCCTCATAAGCTTTGTCATGATGAAGAGTTGCAATATACAAAAGAATAGCAAAAATTAACTTTAGATAAGCCACTGTCATATGCGAACAGAGATCATAATACCAATGTGATCTTGCAAATATTCATTCACTACTAACCACACTTGAAACAGCAGCTTTCTTAAATACAAATATACGTAAGGAACACGTGTTACTTATATTTTGTTTTAAACTTGGGCAGAGAGGCAAACGCAAATATTAAACAGTTTATAACAAGTTCATCACAATATTCAAAATGCTATCATATACATATCATACGTATACAGTGCAAGTCACTGTGAGATAAATATAACTATCAGTGCACAGTAACCTGCTAATACATGACTACACTATAAAATTCCAAGGCAACGTCATAAAGGATTTGTATTTGAACAGCACAATAGCACAATTAATCTCAATTAGACTTGTTAGATATGAACAGATGCAATAATTCTTGCTCCTAAAATTTTTTTAGAAACTATCTGCATGCTAAATAAAAAAAGTTCTGAGAACACTTTTATGTACACATCAATTAAATACATTAACAGATAATAGTTTTCATCCTTTTAACCTGGTTAGATCCCTCAAATTTTGTGAATCTGAGCAAGTCAGCACAGTATACCCCCGTGTCACAGATGAAGAGAGGCAACTGTGTCAAGTGGGATCACTTTGTTAACAAACAAACTGAAAAACAGCGAAGAGAGATCTTACAACAGATGCATCAGACTGCAGTGAGAGACCCAACACTATGAGTCCTAATGCTTCGTAAATGAATCCATAATGAAAAATCACCTGCTGGTTAGACTTTTAAGATTGCTTTTGCAGGGTGGCACTACCCTCTACACTCCACACACCCCTGTTAATTATAAATCCTAACTTAAGATCTCTGTAGTTTGGAGTAGTTGCTTATTGCTGTGAGGATTGCAATTAAGGTCCTCAAACTTTCAAAGGTTACAGGAAATAAATCATCTGCTACACAGGGTACCACATTAAGTAGTAAATCTCAAATACACTTCTACCACATCATATGATCTACTACAGGGCTCTCTTTGAAAAGAAGAGGGCACTCTCAACCACACTAACCTATGCAGACACAAACCTGAGCCTGTGGCCCTAGCCAGATTGCCTGCTAAGTGAAAGTTATAGTGAGATATTTTAATAGCCCACTGTAGATGCCATATAGGAAATTTCAAAAAAGGTCTTTCTTGAGCCCGCCCTGTGGAAACTCCCTAAGCATATACAGAGCCTTCCTAATCAAATGGGACCTGAATTTGGAGAGGTGAGATGAATAAATGAAGATTTTAAGACCTAACACTGCATAACAGGGATCTCTCTTGCTTCACCTATCAAAAACACTGGGCTCCTTGTTGAGTGGAAAAGTGTTGTGGACTCGGGGACATACAACAGACTGAAGAGATCACACAGCAGCCAACATTAGGATGTTTCATTAATTGTTCCACCCACCGAAGCAGGGACTTGCAAAAGGCATCTACCTTCCTGAAGGATGAATTGGCAAAGTAAGGATACTTCCAGGTTCCATCCTTCATAACTAGCTATATATAAGGTGGTAAAATCTATAAAGTATTTCTGGGGGGGGCGGGGGTGAAAAAGGGGCTTCAGACCAATCTAAGTTGCTCCCCGTAAATTTGAAGGCCTGTGCAAAGAAGGGGCTATATGCTGGAGGGGTGAATTTATCATATTTCAGCCTTAGGATTTTCAGATTCTTCTTCACAGAATCCAGAATGTGAAGGAGACCTACTCATCAATTAATCACAGGGAAAAACTACTTTCACTATCATGAGAAGACAAGTATGTATCAGTGGACAGGGAACTGGTACAAAATAGTGTATTAGCTGAAGGTAGTGTAAAAGGAAGACAGGTCAGCAACAGGCATGGCACAGATGTCAGACATTAAATTTTAAGGGTCCAAGCTCAAGTTCATTTTGAAACTCAAATCCACTTGATGTCTAGTTCATACGTTCCGACTCCAGCAAGTGAAAACCATTACACCCACAAAAAGACAGCCCCTTGCCCAGGATACCACTGATATGTAATAAAGTGACTCAAGAGACTACTCTCCTTAGAATCAAGCTTGTCAAATTGCGGCTCCAACTAATTGACCGTGGGCTGAGCAGTGCAGGAACCCCAGGTTACAACCCCACAAGAAGGAGCCAACATTAGCAACTTGAAGTACTCCATCCTAGCGATAAAAAAAAGACGTTATGTACTCACCATAACGTTCCATGCTTGTAATCCATCTCGCCCTTCATTCTTACAAATGGGATCTGAGCCGCCTATTTACAAGCTGGAAGTCTTCTAGTTGGCTTGTGGCTAGGTAGGTATCCCATGGTGCACCAGTACAATCCCCAGATCTTGTTTGCTGCTAACTAGGAGAAAAAATAAATAACATACAGAAAGAAGCCAATACCAAAAGTTCTCCATAAAGTAATAACAAAATCTTTCTGTCTCCAGGTACTTTCAGGATGGGGGTAAGAGGGTGGGTTTGTAAGAATGAAGGGCGAGATGGACTACAAACATGGAACGTTATGGTGAGTATGTAACTTCTTTATGTTCTGTAGTCCTATCTCGCCTTCATTCTTACATATGGGACAGCGTCCCTTGCGCCTTATTCTTGGGTGGCTCAAGGAAAAATACTCCCGAGCACCATGGAACCAAAGGATGCTCTACCCCTGGAGGTTAAATCCAATCTGTAATGAGGAATAAATGTGTGAGGGGTAGCCCAAGTTGCTGCTGCGCAATTATCAAGTGGGACCCTGGCTTGAAAGGCTGCAGAGGTAGACTGAGATTGCTTAGAATGAGCCTTGATTTTAAAGGGTAAATGTCTACCCTCAGAGTTGTAAACGTAAGCTATACAGCTAGAAATCCAATTTGAGAGTGTTACTTTGGAAACTGGCAAACCTGACCTGGATTCGGAAAAGGAAATAAATAATTGATCTGATTTCCTGATTTCTTTAGTCCGGTGCAAATAAAACCATAATTGTCTATGGACATCCAGCTGATGAAACCTGTATTCAGCTGCTTTGGAATGATTTGGAAAGAACACCGGGAGTTCTATAGATTGATTCAAAGTGGCATGGGAACAGACCTTAGGGACAAAGGAAAGATTAGTACAAAGAGATACTCTGTCTTTGTGAAAAATCAGATAAGGAGGTTTTAGACAATGCTTGTAACAAAGTCTTCCAAGAAAGGAATTTCAAAGGCGATGAATGAGAAGGCTCAAAGGGAGAAGTCAGTTTGGATAACACAAATTTTAAATCTCATGAAGCAACAGGTTCTTGAAAGGGGGGGGGGGGTCTTAACAAAGTGGCACCTTTAAGGAAAGTTTTGCACAGTCTATGTGACATCAGATTAGAATCTTGAAAGCCTAGATGAAAATTTGAAATCACTGCCAATTGACCCCTGATGGTGGCAGCAGCAGATCCCTGGTGGAAAAGCTCAGACAGGAATTCCAAAACCACTGGAATGGAGGTGGCATAAGGGTCAATATTCTTATTCTCCACCCAGATAGAGAATCTCCTCCTTTTACTGGAATATAGTTTCCTAGTGGAAGGTTTATGAGAGGAAGTAAGGATATGAGTCACGGAAGGAGAAAAGTCGTGGAGCCTGACTAGGGATGGAACTGGAGCAGCCACGCTGTCAAAACTGTAGGGAGGGATGAAGAGAGCCTGACATGTGAGTCAAAAGATCTGGAACTGGGTCCAGAATCCAAGGATCGTCTAGAAGAGGCCCGAGAAAGGGAAACCAAACCTGACGAGGCCAGTAAGGAGCAATGAGGATCAGTTTGCTTTCCAGCCATTTCGCTTTCTAAATAACCTTTGGTATGAGAGAAAGGGGAAGAAAAGCATAAAGGAGACCCAGGGGCCAATCATGAACAAGTGTGTCTCTCGGTGGCTCCCCCGGAGGGGGGATGAGGGAGAAGTAGCTGCTGCATTTGGCATTGATCGAGCTGGCAAGGAGTTCAGAGCAAGGCTGTCCCTATCTGTGGAAAATCTGCTCCGTTATTTCCTGTGTCAGAGACCACTCGTGAGGCATCAGGATTGCCTGGCTGAGCTTGTCAGCTATCACGCTGGTTGTCTCTGGAATGTGTGTGTTGCCACCAGACAACGCTGGGAAGATATCGCCCATTTCCAAACTCGAATGGCCTCTCAACAAAGTGGGTAAGATCTGGTTCTGCCCTGTTTGTTGATATACCATACTACCGACATGTTGTCTGATTGTATTGCAATAGTTCCCAAAGGCAGAAGGTCGTGAAGTGCTTGCAATGCCAGGAGTACCACCCTCATCTCTAGAACACTGATATGCATGTGAGCCAAGTGATCTTGCCATGTGCCTTGGACAGTCCTGCCTAGATAATGCCCCACCCCCATCCTACCTGTGAGGCATCTGTGGTCACAGTGGCAACGGGCTGGTGAGGAACAAATGAAGTGCCCATGGTTAACTGATTTGGTAGAGTCCACCAAATGAGGTCCTTTTTGCAAGAGTCTGTCAGCAATATGTGATGAGATAATGGTAGGTGCTGAAAGGACCATTGGGACGACAGGAGCCACTGAAGAATCATATGTAGCCTGGCTAGTGGCACTAGTAATATGGTGGAAGCCATGGTCCCTCGAAGCTGCACAATAGTCTTGGCTTTGACCTTTCGTAAGGGGAGAAGACTTTGAATTTGAAGAACCAGATTCTGTGCCCTTTCTACAGGAAGACAAGCCAACATGTCTACTGTGTCTATCTCTGCGCCTATAAAAATCACAGATTGAGAGAGTAATAAGGCAGATTTTTCCTAGTTTATAGAAATTCCCAGCTGGGCACAAAGCTGAATAGTAGTGTCCCTGGTCTGAAGAAGTAGATGCCTGGTGGGGGCAGTCAAGAGCCAGTCGTCCAGATACGGAAACACCTGGAATCCTCGGTGTCTCAGGTGAGCGGTCACTACCGCCATACATTTGGTGAACACCCTGGGTGCTGTGGTGAGACCAAAGGGCAGAGCACGAAACTGGTAATGACTGGCTCCCAGCCAGAAGCGTAGATGACTCCTCGACGCCTTGTCCATTTTTATGTGGTAGTAGGTGTCTTGGAGATCTACTGAGCACATCCAATTGTCTTTCCCTAATAACGGGAGTATAGACTGCAGTGTCACCATCCAGAATTTGTCCTTCTTTACTGATTCGTTCAATCTGCTGAGGTCTAAGATGGGTCTCCAGTCTCCTGTACATTTGGCACTAAAAAGAATCTGGAGTAAGTTCCGGATCCTATTTGGTCTGCTGGGATGGTTTGGATGACTCTTTTTGACAGCAACTTGTTGACCTCCACAGTTGCCTGATCCCTGTGATTGGGTGGAACATCCGGGATCCTCTTGGGAACAAAAGGTGGAAGGGAAAAGGGTATGACATAATCTCTGGTAATAATTCTTTGTACCCACTCGTCTTGAGTGATACTTAGCCTGTCTTCTGGATACAAAGAAATGTGACCCCCAACTGGCCCCAGAAAAGCACAGTCGGGCCCCACATCAGGAGCACTGGTAAGGCCGGCCCTGAAAGGAATCGCGACCTCCCTGGTTTTGCGGTCCGCCCCTGCCTCTAGGGCGACGTCTACCATTTCCTCCTCCTCCTCTGCCTCTGAAGGAGAAGTCACCATGTGCATCCTGGAAAAACCTCTGGAACTTCTTGAACCACATTTTACCACCCCTCTGACCCTTAGGGTTTGGTCTAGAGGGTACAGTAAAATGTACTCCCACAGCAGAGTGCGTTTTTCCTTCTTGCTCGCACCGGGTGAGAGTGTCCTTTACCTTGGGTCCAAGCAATGATGAACTGAAGAGGGCGGTGGTAAAGGTAGACTTGAACGGTTCTGCAAAATTACACGAATGCATCCAGGAATGATGCCTTATGGAAATTCCTGAACCCGCTGCTTTACTCGCTCTATCAGCTGTGTACGAGATAAGCCTCATGGATGAGTTGACGAGAGAGTTCAAGGTGGACAACTGGGCAGACACCTTGTCAGAAACTTCCTTAGTACATGTACCTTGTAGAGAATCTCCTAACTCCTTAAGGAGATCTCTCTGAAGCCTCGTGAAGTGTGTAAGGTAGATCAGCGATCCAAGGGTAAATGCCGCTGAAGAGAAGAAACGCTTCCCGTATCTGTCCATCGTTCGAGACTCCTTATTCGGCGGATGAACAGAAGAAGAAGTTTCTGATAGCTCCTTCTTAGTGGCCGCTGCCACCACCATGGCATCTACAGGAACACCTTTAGACAAGAATTCCTTTTCTGAGGGTGCAGAAAGAAACTTATTTGGTCTCCTGGGGACTGGCTCCACAGCATCAGGAGTATCCCACACCTTTCGACTAACTAGTTTGTCAAAGGGTGGAGACACCCAAGAGTCTGAAGGTTGAGACCCAAAAGCCTTCAGATACACTGACTCCTCAGAAGGGGTGACAGTGGGCTAGCCGCACCTCTGCTTAAGGATTTCTAGGATGTCTACGAAGGAGACATCATCAGAGGACAACTTGGGGGACCCTTCTGATTTCTCGAGGTCAGAGGTCAGTCTCATACTGGGAGTCTACATGCTTCCTCTTGCATGTTCTCTTCCGTGTGGGCTCCTCAGAAGGATATTCCGGGGAGGTCTCAGAAGAGTGGAGGCCACCGGCCGGCGGCTCCTGAGGCTGCGGGTCTCTGCTGTCCAAAGTGAGAGTAGGAGCTGAGACAGAAGTAGGTGCCCTAGGGGGGAAGAGTGTCGGTACCCTTGGTAGGAGCTGAATATCGGGACAGCAGAGGCTCCGAGGAGAACGAGGATGCTGTCAGTTCCGAGATAGATGCAGGATCTAAACTCACCCTCTCCAACGCACCAAGAGGGAGGCTCGCAACCAAAGAGGTTTGGTTCCAGGTGTCCCTGTCTGGGTCGACCGGGGAGCTTCGACTCCTAGACACCATGGACGGCACAGAGTGTCGGAGCGGAACTCAGCTCCGAAACAGCCACAGGGGGAGCTGGATCCGAGGGTTCCACCAGCGGTACCAAACACTCTAGCTCCGAAAGGCCAGCATGGCTCAAAGCAGGAATGACCAAAGGGGGCTTAACGGACTCAATTGGTCCCAGAACCGACTGGGTCGGAGCCAATAATTTCGGTAAGGCAGATGAGTTCAGAAGTCTCAACACTACCCTCTCCACATTTTATTCCAATAAACTACTGGAAGACCTGGAGGACATAGTAGGAGAACGGGATCTCTGCAGTATTGGTGACTTCAATGTAGGGGAGACCGGTAGAGGAACCATAGACCGGCTCCGTAAAATACTCTCAGAGGTCAGCTCCGAGCTACGTGGTGCCGACCCTGTAATCACAGTGCAACTCTCAATCGGCTCCGAATTCTGTGGCGCCAATGAGACAGTGGATTTATCAGACTTACTAATTTTAAGAGGCGGCTCCGAGACACCAGCCGATGCTGGGGAGGGGCCTCTTAGAGGACCTGGACTTTTCCTTTTTAGATCCCTGAGATCTAGCAGAGGAGGAAGAGCTAGCCAGATCTTCCTCAAAGGAAGGTTTTAGGAGACCTTTTAGGATGAGCTCATTTTTTTTTTCTTGCAACACCCTAGCACTGAAAGAGTGGCAAAATAAGCAAGTTTCCTGTAAGTGGATGGCCCAAAGACAGCAAATGCAGTTACTGTGGCCATTCGTTATAGACATCTTCTGTGAGCATTTTATACATTTTTTAAAGCCAGATGGCTTATGGTCCTTGCTTTCCTTAGACATTCTCACAAAAGATGAGCTCACACACACACACACACAGACACAGACACACACACACACACACACACACACACACACACACACACACAGAAAAAGAAAGGGAGGACTAGGTCCTCTAACTTAAAAGGGCCTAGCCCTACTGGAAAGACAAAGAGACACCACGAGGACTAGGTCCTCTAACTTAAACAGGCCTAGCCTGAGGGGAAGGAATATTAGGTCTTCTAACTAAAAGACCTAGGAGAGAATAGAACAACAAGAAAGACTTGCACACACTGAAAACCGAAATAAAGTGTAAATTTTAGAATCTACCAAACAAGGTGAACAGAACCTCGTTCTGTTCACAACACAATAAAAATTAGCAAGCGGAAAACCACAAAAACTAAGACTTATAACTACTAAGCAACACACAGTCTACTGAGCGAAAAAGGCGCCTACAATTACTAATATCTACTTATTTAAACAAGAGAAACTGGCACACAGGATACCAATCACTACAAAGCCAAAAGGCCAACTGTACTAAGAGAAACTGCATACAAAAGGCGCACTAATAAACGCTAACTATTCTAACTTGCAAACTACACTAACTATGACTATACAATACTAATAAAGGTAATACAGGAGAATAATCCAAAATTTTTGAATAAACTTTGAATAAATTGAAAAACTTAGCCAGTCCCAAGGAGAAGCACAACCGAACTTGAAGCGGCAAACAAGATCTGGGGATTGTACTGGTACACCATGGGATACTTACCTAGCCACAAGCCAACTAGAAGACTTCCAGCTTGTAAATAGGCCGAGTCAGAGCCGAGGATCGGCCTCAATCCCATATGTAAGAATGAAGGTGAGATAGGACTACAGAACATCTTCTAATATCTATAAATAGTGCGGATGTAGTATGATTTCGGATGGGTTACAATAGTTAAGAATACACAGTTTCATACTTAAAGGTCTACTCTTGAAGCAGGTACACTCAGTAGTCACCATTAAGAACTGTTAATTAACAAATCCCTGCACAGATTGTACCCAAAATCTAGGAATGCTCTTTTGACCCAGTACATCTTAGGCAAAATCTCCTTTCTCACTCAACTGGAAAGGGGGTTAGGGCTCAGCTGGACACTAAAAGCTGTAAAGCATTCATATTTATGGTCCCAGCCTTATGAAGTTCTCTACCCTGACATCTACAGGACTGTAACTTGCTATTCCCATTTAGGACTGTCCTGAAGGCCTATTTTTTTCATACTTTAAGCACTAGCATAAAATAATTTTAAAATAAAATATTACATTCTCTAAAGAAAAGACAGGAAAAGGAGTTTACATTAGAGCAAAAACACACACTAATGAATTTCTAGCACTCTGACCACATAAACACCACAACTGAAACAATAGTAAATTCAGTGCCAAAAACAGCAACCCAATGGATAATACAATACAATAAAATAAAAACAGCATGCTTATGCAGCAGTATATGCCCCAAACAATCCACTTCATCATCATCTTCTTTCGGCTGTCCCTGTTAGGGGTCGCCACAGCGGATCACCTGTTTCCATTTCTTCCTGTTCTCTTCATCTTGCTCTGTCACACCAACCACCTGCATGTCCTCTCTCACCACATCCATAAACCTTATCTTAGGCCTTCCTCTTTTCCTGTTACATGGTAGCTTCATCCTTAGCATCTTTTTCCCAATATACTCAGCATCCCTCCTCAGCACATGTCCAAACCAACGTAATCTTTCCTCTCTGGCTTTGTCTCCAAACCTTCCAACCTGGGCTGACCCTCTAATATACTTATTCCTAATCCTGTCCACCCTCGTCACACCCATTGCAAATCTTAACATCTTTAACTCTGCTACATCCAGCTCAAACTTCTGCCTTTTTGTCAATGCCACTCTCTCCAACCCATATAACAATCCACTTATATATACTAATAATACTGTGACAGCACAATAGCACTGATGTCAACATCATCAAGAACTATGCTCATACAGCACAGTTCAGTTTGTCATGAAAAGCTGTTCCACACTAAACAAAGAAGCTCTTTGTAAATTGGCCTTTTGCTAGCAAAACTTGGCATCACATACATTTGATGATGTGGCATTTGAAACCATTACATATTACATATGAAAACACTAAAAACACCAACCAGTTTGCAGTTCTCTGTCTACTTGTTGAACCACTAGGAAGAACAACATCCAAGAGTGGCAGTGCATGTTACAATACATTTATTCATTCAGCTTTGTTAAATTAATTGGACATGCTGATTTGGGGGCCCTTTTAAGGAGAAGTCCCAGAGACCTTGGGAGAAGGTTTCCAAAATGAACAAGCAATCTAATATTAAATGAAAAGCAACACTCACAAGTTAGCAAATAAAAACAAATCACGCAATCTGGCTTACTAGAGAAACCAAATAACTTATGACTACAAGCAACAGAACATAGAAAAAATGGCAGAAAACTAAAAACCCCATCGAACACTAACTCTTCAAACATCTCCGCAACCAAGATTAACGTCTAGTCATTAAAGATAAAAAACAATACTACCTCCATCTCCAAAATGACTAACCATAACCAAAAAAATTTTAGAACTCAGTCCTTACTTTACTAAACCCAGGCTCCAAAAGCAACCCCTGCCCAAATCCAGACAAAATCCCTGCCGAACTCTCTTCACTTTTCAATTCCTACTTTATACATAGCCAAACTAGCTGCCACCTTTCCACAAACTAGTCATAACAACAACCCATTAACTCAGTTCTCATCAACAAGCCCTTCTTCCCAGACTTTTACTTTCTCTCCTATTCCTACTTCCAACATAACTAAGCTCTTGTTACAACTCAAACTTGGTAGCACCGCCCCAGATAACCTACCCTGAGTATCTACAAACGTCAGCCAGATCTATCAGCTACCCCATCAGTATGCTCATAAATAGATCTATCCAAGAATCCTATGTACCTTCCATCTGGAAAAAAGCCTACATTATTCCTCTTCATAAAGGAGGTAACACAAGTGTCTCTAATTTCCACCCTATTGCCATACTATCCACCATCTCTAAAATAACGGAAAAATGCATCCAAACCCAACTCGTGAATTATTTACTCCAAAACCAATTCCTTTCCACCACTCATCACGGCTTTCGACCTGGATACAGCACTACAACTGCCCTCCTTTCCTTCTTAAACACTGTCAACCACCATCGCAATGATGGCAATCTTGTCTCTGCACTTTTCCTCGACCTTTCTAAGGCCTCTGACACCATCTCTCACTCACTCTCTTTCTTTCTAAGCTCTCATACCTTGGGATGTCCATGTCCACCCTTAAATGGTTTTCCAACAATCTTACAAACAGACAACAATCTACCAAATGGCTACACTCCCTCTCACCCTTTCTCACTACTGCCACAGGAGTTCCCCAAGGATCTATCTTGGGACTCCTCTTCAGTATCTTCATTAAAAACTTTCAGTCTGCTATCACCCATGGATCCATAGTACAATACGCAGATGATTCTACTATCTGCTCTGGCACCTCAGAAACAGAACTTCACACTTTGACGCAAAATGTTTTTTCCATTACCGAATGCTAGATGACCAATAACCACCTTGTCCTTAACCCCGGCAAAACCAAACTCCTGATCTTTACATCCAAAAAAAACTCCTCTCTTAATAAATCAAACTTCACCATCTAGTCATCTAACAAAACCACCATAGAGGTAGTCCCCAATACCAAATTACTGTAGACGATAACTTAACATTTGACCAACACGTCCACAACAACATAAAAAAAACAACCAAAAACTTGGGACCCTTTATAGACAAACGCGTGTTAAATTACTCCACTAGAAAAAGACTTGCCAGACTTTTCTCCTACCCTCACTCCTCTACAGTGCCCCTATTCTTACAAACATCCAGATCTGCTTAAAAACCAAGATGAAATCCTGCTATAACAAAATTGATAAGTTTGTGACAAATGCAAAATTTCTTCCCATCACTGCCACTCTTACAATCCCTGAACTGGCTTGAACTCCCACAACATCTCACACACAACTATCCACCACACACAAAATCATACACACCCACATGAATGTCCAGCTCTCACCTCACTTCTCTCTATCAATACAATAGGCATCTCAGATCTGAAAATCAATCACTTATCCATGTATATAGGCCGAAACTCACTGCAGGTCAGAATCTCTACTCCTTCACTGTAGCCAAACTCTGGAACACTCTTCCAGCTTTTCTCAGCACCATTAATAGTGCCCCCCTACTCAAAAAATCCTTACATCAATCTCTCTCCTCTCAATGGCTCTGCCCATGTACCATCTCCAACTCCTCGACAACTTGATATTCCTACTGTACCCCTTTTTAAACTATACTCATTACTCTCTCCATTCTTGAGTGTCACCCTTGAAAATCTTCCTTTACCCTACTTGCCTCACAAGATATATGAACAATAGTGTAGTTACCCATGCTTGTCTTATGTACACTACATAAGCTATTCTGTTCATTCTATCTGCCTAAAGTGTACTAAATAATTATGGCTTATCTGTCCTCTATGTTAAATTATTATACATTGGATACCTTTGCCATGAATCAAAGCTGACTTCAATAACTTCTAACCATATAGAGCATAATATCCCAATTGATTCTCCTGATTAATACTCTTTTTGTAACTCAGCTACTTTTTGGTAATTCTTGTTTATCAATACTCTTCTTGTTAACTGAGCTACATTTTGGTAACTCTTCTTAAACAAGTGTATATTTTTCTTAAACAAATGTATATATTTTCTTGTATAATGTTATGGATCTTTTCTCCCAGGGCCTCCATTGAAAATGGGTTCATTTCAGCCCAGTGGACTTTCCCAATCAACAAAAACAAATGAATAAATAATAAAATAAATTAAGATGCCTGCATTCTTTTAACGAATAGTTTTAGGAGAAGAACCTCTTTATGATTTACAAGCCAGTATTCAATGAGGTCTACACTACATTTCAACAAGTAGCTGCTGACACACAAAAACAACAAAAAAAAGAGAAGTATCATTTACATAAGTATACAATTAGGTTCCACCAACATGTTAGCATGAAAAAAATTCACAAATCATGTAATAATGGACTAAAAATGGGGGAGGGGTAAAATACAGCATCACTTGAAGGAAAACTTTTGCAACATCCAGCTGAACAATAAATCTACCATTCCAAGATGCATCAGTGAAGCGAACTATCCATCTTTACCACAAGGCATAAAGAATGAGAATCTGCCAAAGAAAGGACGGATTCAACAGTAAAGAGCAAATTACATCCCTTTCTTTTTTTTCAAGCACCTTTGTGATGCCCCAGCACTGACCCAGTAATCAAGGGGCCTCAATCCTCACCACTGGCAACAGTGGGGGATGTACACACTGGGAGGATGGCAAGAACACACACAGGGAAGTGCAATTTCCCTTAAGAGCACACACAGATCACAGTCAATCTGGGGCTGGTTTCTCCATTGTTCTCCATATCCCCAAGACTCCCCCCTACTGACAGAGCTATAGGGTTGAGATCTCAGCTCAGTGGCCAAACTGAGTTCACCAGTACCCTCTCTGTCCAACCAGTGTTTCGTGTCCTTGCCCAAGTAGCTTACAGACACACACTTTGAGATTTAATTTATAAATAAGCGTGCGCGCGTGCACGCACACACGCACACACACACACACACACACACACACACACACACACACACACACACACACTTGGGGAAGGCTGGCACAGGTTTACTAGCTATGCCCTCTTCTGCCCAGACTATAAGGTAGTTTTGACTGCCACCAGCCAACTCTTTATCAGCTACTTAAGGCCCTTATAACAAAGGGTGTTGAATCTTACTGTGTAATGTTACTATTAATCCAAATGGTAGTCTGACCAAGAGCAAGGCTATTTATGAGTGGCCTGTACAGTGTTATCATACAGATATGCAAGTACTCTAAGAGCTTAAATATGTCTCACAAATATCAGCTACAAAGATGGGTTTAAATATATTTAACAGTAAATAAAAAAACAAGACAATACTTAGTAAGTAATCAGTTACATCACAGTTCAACATTACAGGACATATTTAAATCAACATTGCAGGATAGTCTCAAATAAATAAAGAAAACATCTAAGCTACACTTTTACTATATTCCTATTTGAATAGAAAGAGTTACTATGCCCTAGAAACTTGCTTAGAGAAAAGCAAGTGCAGATGAGGTGGTGATGAGTGGATGTTCTTGTTAGGTCAGAGACAAAATACAAAATGCACAGTCTCTCTCTGAGAGAGTTCTTAAATTAATATCAAATATTACTGTTGGGTTGGCTTGGATGACATCACTTTTAGTTCCCAAGCTAAACCCCCTTTGTCAGAAACTAACAGAATTTAACATCTATGTGTGAAAAACACATCTCTCTCAGATGTCTGAAGACCCTGGAAGTCAGAAAACAATAAAGCACTTCTGCATCTCAAACCTAGTAATTACTTCTCTTCGAAGACAATACAATAACTTCTAGCTCTAGACATTGTGTCTGCTACTGAACTGAAACTGAGAGAGAACTTTTATAGCACAATCCTAATACAATATAATTTCAACTTATTTTCTTGAAGTTTTGCAAGTTAACCCTCTATGTTCTAGTTTCTACTGTTAAAACATATACACTTACACAATTACAATAGTTTATATATATTTCTATTCTAAGCCAGCAGGGTACACTGTGGACACATTCTTTAAGCTCAGTACTGTACAAACCCTGCTCAACACATACTTCTGTACCTGTAGTTTAATATACACATAACCTATAGTTCTAATAAATGTATAAGACAAGCATATGAATCATGTTGATATTCGCAAATGAGTTATGATTATTTACAAAATTCCAGATAGCTAGGCTGGCAGTATTGCCCTATGTCACACCCCCCCCCCCCCCGAAAACTCAAGCTAGTTTTTCAAGTGACCCTTGAGAAATGTTGCTGGACAGTGTTGGGCCTATCTGGGAAAACCTTACCATATACCCTGTCTTGAGATTTCAGCTGCCTTTGCATTGCTGAACCCAGTAGAGTGCTGCACTGTCCCATCATATGCCTGCAACCCTAGGCTCCACCATAGTAATTTGGGATTTGGCTGGCTGTCTCCCTGTAGTCATAGATCCCCTCAAACTCCTCATCTGCCTTGTACTACAAATATTCAGCCCAAGGGCCTCCCTATCATGGTAAAGTTTCATCATGTTAAAATGGGACGATTTATGCTCCTGCCTAGTAGTTCTATCATTTATTCAACATCACTGACCTTCCTTACCACCTTGTAAGGTCCCTTCCAAGCTGCCTGCAGCTTGTTTTGTCTGACAGGAATGAAAGGTTTTACCTGCTCCTCTACAGCATACTCTCTATCTCGAACATTCCTGTTATACCAGACCTTTTCCTGCTGTTGAGCTTCTGCCAGGTTCTCCTGGGCCAAGCCTATGAGTTCCCTGAGCCTTGTCCTGAGGTTTAGGACATATGCCACAACAGACTCCTTGTGGGATTCACACTCACCCTCCCATTCATCATGAATCAAATCTAGAGGTACTCTCACCCTATGCCCATACAGCAACTCAAAGGGTGAAAAAACTGTAGATTCATGTGGAGCCTCTCTGTAAGCAAACAGCAGACTGGGCAAATATTTGTCCCACTCCCTCAAACTGGTCTGCAAATGCCCATATCATCATCTTGGATGTACAGGTTAACCTCTCAACAAGACCATTAGTCTGGGGGTGGTCTTTAGGTAATTCACACTACAGTACTTCCACAGACAAGCTAGCAGGTCTGACATGAAATTGGCACCTCAGTCAGTCGGTATTTCTTTTCAGAAACCTACCCTGCTGAAAATCTCTAAGTGTTTGCCACCTTTTCTGCCTCAGTGGAGGAGAGACACCCCGCCTCAGGCTATCTGGTAGCATAATCTACTACCACTAGGATATACTTTTTTCCCGTGGAACTTGGAGTAATCAGAGGTCTCACAATATCCATAGCTACCCTCTGAAATGGCTCCTTAATCACTGGCAAAGGCATCAAAGGAGCTTTCACCTTGTATCCTGTCTTGCCTACCTTTTGGAACTGTTCACAGGTTCTGCAGTACCCGGTTACATCTCTAGAAATCCCAGGCCAATAAAAGCTCTGTATAATATCTCTCCTTGTACATTTTATGCCCACATGACCTGCAAAGGGAATATCATGGGCTATGGCTAGAAGTGCCAGACGGTAGACTCTGGGCACTGCCAACTGCTGTATTCTCTCACCCTCTAGCCTTCCTTCAGGAGTATACTCTCTATACAGTAAGCCTTTGTCCCACTATACAGACTCCTCTTTCCCTTGAGAATCAGGTGCCTCACTAGCTACCTCCCACAGGCCCTGTAATCTAGGGTCTGAGAGCTGAGCCTGTCTCAACTCTCTCTTTGTAACCCTTCCCACTTTCCATTCCACAGGCATTCTGGCATCCTCTGACAGCGGTGCCTCACTGTCAGCCTGAGTACTACTACTCACCTCTGCCCCTGCACTCTGTCAAAGGGCACATCAGTACCCACAAGCAGCTGTGACTCACCTTTGGTCTCACTGCTACTGGATAGCTCCCTCCCTGAAATAACCACCTCACCAGTCGCGGCTTCAAGTGTGCGGTCTTTGTCAGAGTCTCCCCCAGGCTACCAGACCCATGTTTGTCTCCAAGCCTGACTGTGTGCAACTGCATGCACACATGGTACTACATTATCAAAATTATTCCCTATTAGATATCTGCATGAATATCTTCAAACACATTTACTTGCTGGCTTCCTTTTCCATCCTCCAAGTCAAGGTGAACCCTAGCTAAAGTTATTTGGAATGGGGTCCCTCCTAAAGCTCTGACTGGACTGCCCAAGCAAGTAGTGCTCCTCTTCAACCATTGCAGGCTTCATAATGGTTAGGGCAGAGGCTGACTTTCTCTTAGCAATGGCCTCTTTCCCAATTAATAAGACAGGATATAACCTCTTGTGGTAGTTTGGTACCCTTGTTGTCTGGAGAAAACTTACTGCTGGTATTTTGTCATTCCCACTTACTGGCTCTCCCACCATTTTTCCCTACCTTGCCTTCGTGGAGGGTCAGCATCTCCTTCTTATGTTGCCTCTGCCTCTCATTCTCCTTAGCCTTCAGACATCAAAGTTTCTCATTTTCCTCAGCCTCCAGGCACCTCAATCTCTCTGCTGTTTATATTTCTCAATGTCTAGCCTCCAGTTCAAGTCTCTTTAACTCCAGCCAGATTTAGGTCCTCTGTGGAAAGGTTTTACTGTCCATTTTCTGAGAGTGGTACATCTCCAAGGCCAGCCTAGTTGTCCTCCTGACTGCTGGTAAGTGATGCAGCTGTGTTCAAGGCTACAAGCATTTCTGCCTTAGTCAGTTTGGCATGCACCATTCCTTTAGCCTGACACATCTCAGCCAACTGGCTCCTTGTCAGCTTGCCATACTCCTCTGCTGACATGCTTGCTGGCTCTCCCTGACTAACTAAGCTAACAAAAAAATAAATAAATAAAACAATTGTGATATGAAACTCTGAATGTTCACTATGTGGTTGACAGAGTACAGACACCTTCCATAGTGACCACTGTTTACAGGCTACAGGAATTCAATATCCACACCACTACAAGCTAATTAACATGTGATATGGCTATCCCACCACTGCCAAACAATTAATATGTGATGCTCCAGCACTGGCCCAGTAATCAAGGAACCTCAATCCTCACCACTAGCAACAGTGGCAGACATACACACTGGGACGATGGCAAGTACACACATAGTGAAGTGCAATTTCCCTTAACAGCATACAGATATCACAGTCAGTCTGGGGCTGGTTTCTCCCCCTTTCTCCAGAACTGCAATAAGACTGCCCACTGGCACAGCTATAGAGTTGAGATCTTAGCTGAGTTGCTAAACCCAAGAGTTCCAGTACCCTCTCTGTCCAACCAGTGCTTTGTATCCCTGTCCAAGTAGCTGGCATACACACACTGAGATCTGATTTATATACAAACACACACACACACACACACACACACACACACACACACACACACACACACACACACACACACACACCTACCTGGGGAAGGCTGGCACAGGTTTACTAGCTATGCCCCCTTCTGCCCAGACTATAAGGTAGTTCCAACTACCACCAGCCAACACGTTATCAGCTACTTAAGGCCCTTAACAAAGGGTATCCAGTCTTACTGTGTAATGTTAGTGTTAAGCCAAACTGAAGTCTGACCAAGAGCAATGCTATTTAGGAGTGGCCTGTACAGTGCCACTATATAGATATGCAAGCACTCTAAGAGCTTAAATATATCCCACAAATATCAGCCACATAGATAGGTTTAAATATATTTAATAATAAATAAAAGAACAAGACAATACTCAGCAAGTAATCAGTTATATCAGAGTTCAAAATCACAGGAAATATTTAAAACAACATTGCAGGACAGTCTCAAATAATTAAAGAAAACATCTAAACTATACTTTACTATATTCCTATCTGAATTTAAAACAGTTACTTACAGTAAGGCAAGTGCAGATGTGGTAGTGATGAGTGGATGTTCTTGTTAGGTCAAAGACAAAATACACAGTGTCTCTCTGACAAGAGTTCTTAAATGAATATCAAATATTACTGTTGGGTTAGCTTGGATGATATCACTTTTTGTCACCTAACTTTTAGCTTCCAAGCTAAACCCCCTTTGTCAGAAACTAACAGAATTTAACATCTCTCTGTGAAAAATACATCTCTCTCATATTTTTATAGACCCTGGAAGTCATAAAACAATAGAACACTTCTGCATCTCAAACCTAGTAATTACTTCTCTTCCAAGATAATACAAAAATTTCTAGCTCGAGACATTGTGTCTGCTACTGAACTGACACTGAGAGAGAACTTTTATAGCACAATCCTAAAACAATTTAATTTCAGCTTATCTTCTTGAAGTTTTGCAAGTTAACCCTCTATGTTCTAGTTTCTACTGTTAAAACACATACACTGACATAATTACAACTGTTTATATACAATTCTATTCTAAGCCAGCTGGGTACACTGTGGACACATCCTTGAAGCTCAGTACTATACAAATCCTGTTCAACACACAGTTCTGTACCTGTTGTTTAATATACAAATAACGTATAGTTCTAATGCATTTGTAAGACAAGCATATGAATCATGTTGATATTCACAAATGGCATGATTATTTACAAAATTTCAGACAGCTGGGCTGGCAGCATTGCCCTATGTCCCAACCTTTATTAAATTATCATAAAGACATAGGCAAACACATACTAACAGAAAAGAAAACAAATATTATTAATCATATTAACCTTTATTTTCATTTGCATACATTATATATCACATATCTTTTCCTTCTTTTTAACTTACACCAGTCCAACATTATATAAACTGCTGAATTTCTACCTTTACTTAAACCTCAATTCTCCACTTCCTGAACATTATTCTGCATGAACTGTTCCCATAATTCCTATTTTTATGTAATTTGCTCCTTCCCTTTTCTATAGATCTCACTTCCAGTTCATCTATTTTATAACATTCAATACTTCAAATACAGTTGGTTAAGACTTTGATTTCCATTTTCTAGTAACTGCTATATTTGCAGCCAACAGAATTAAAAAAAATGTATGTCTTACCGTAACTTCACATCTGTGTTGGCTTCCTTCCTTCATCTCATGATAGTGTCTCGGATCCGACCCTTGGATCCAGGTCGGCCTCATTCCATAGACTTGGATCTGACTCTCAGGCTCCTCCCACATACCCATAATGCCCTGCATCCACCAAACTACCTCAGATCAAGTTTACCAAACCAAACATTCAGCAGTTATACATCAAAGATTGGCAAAAGAGGCTCAGACATAGGACATAACAGTCCCTACATCATCCAGGATCCTCAAGAAACAAAGGAGGGGATGGTTGGGTGGGAAACTCAGGATGAATGAAGGAAGACAACACAGATGCCAAGTTATGGTAAGACATAACTTTTTAATCTGAAGTTGTCTCTTTCATTTCTCCTCATGATAGGGTCATAGTCTCCAGATACATCAACCCTGGGTTGACCTCGTGGAAGGATATGCCACAGAACTATCGATCCAAAGGAGGCCCTGCTCCTGGAAATAACATCCAACTTGTAATGCAACACAAAGGTGTGATTATCAGACCATGAAGCTGCCACACAAATGTCATCAACAGAGGTTCTAGAACAGAACGTCAAGGAAGTAGGCATAGCTCTGGTAGAATGTGCCCTAGGAAGTTTAGCTAACTCCAATCATTTGCATTAGTAAATTTAAGAAATGCAGTTGGAAATCCATTTTGCCAAGGTAATTTTCGATAATGCTTACCTAAGCCTATTAGAAGAGAAGGCTATAAAAAGTTGATCAGCCTTCCTGTGTTGTTTGGTCCTACGTAGGTAAAAACGGAGTTGTCTATGAACGTCTGGAAGATGAAGAATATAGCCCCCCCCCCTTTGTTAGAGAAATTGGGAAAGAACATTGGCAAATGTATGAACTGATTAATATTGTTTGCTGTAGCTAGTTTAGACATAAAGGATGGATTAGTGTGTAAAGACACTCTATCTTTATAGAACAGAATGTAAGGAGGTTTAGAGAATAAAGCTTGAAGCTCAGAAACCCTCTTAGCAGAAGTAACCACCACCAAATGGGCTATCTTGCAAGACAAAGTTCATGTCACAGCTAGCTGTTGGTTCAAAGGGGCAGGGTCCCTGTGTCAACACCTGCTGCACAACAGTAAGGTCCCATGACAGAGAAGGATCCCTAATTGGGGGCCTTAACAAGAAAACACCTTTCATGAAGGATTTACACAGTCTGAATGTGAAAATAGAACGTGACTGACTTGCTGTATGAAAATTGGAAATAGCAGCTAACTGCAACTTGATAGTAGAGAAAGTAGCAGCTTCATTGAAAATGGTACTGAGAAACAGCAACACATATGAAACAGGTGCTGAGAAGGGGTTGATGTTCCTGTTTGTGGCCCAGACAACAAATCTCTTCCATTTACTACTGTAAACTTTTTTTGGTGGAAGCCTTTTGCGATGCCAGAAGAACCACTTACAAATTTGAAGTGAAACTACTAATAGTTAACCACACTTGAGAGTATGAAATCTGCACCTGACTCGCTGAAGCAGTAAACGAGATCTGAGGTAGTTGGGTGGATGCAAGGCATTATGGGTATGAGGGAGGAGCTCGAGAGTTGGATCCAAGTCTGTGGAATGTGGCCGAGCCGTATCCGACGGTGGGATCCGAGACCCTATCAGGAGGAGGAATGAAGTGGGCAACATCAGATTTAAACTTAATAAGGCCTTAGTATATTTAGGCAATTCAGTTCCTGTGTGCCAGTTCAAAAGAATAATTTTCTTAGTTACAGCCATTTACTCACCCAATGTTTCTGAAAGAGTACTATGTAGGGAATTTTTAAAATTTGCCAACTCATTACACTCACAAATCCCAGATACCTCTTTCTTCCTATCACACCTCCAACATTTCCTATCTACATGAGGAAAATTTCTTTGAACTTTGGTTGGGATATAAAAATTACCAACACAAACACTTACAAGCAAGAATACTAAACCTTCTGGACTTTGTTGCATACTTGGGAGCCATTGTTCTATTGTAAATTGCTTTCTGAGTCTCTCTTCCCAATCTTTTCTAACCTCTACTGATTAATTTGCCTAGTTACCATGCAATAGTTTATAAAGCTTACTAATTATGCCTTTTTTAACAGCAGCTTCTATTCTAGATTCAACTAAAAAAAGTACCAGAGCAAGTGTTTCACTTAAGATTCCCATATACCCATTCTCCTTCCCTATACTCTGATATCAATCCTTGGCAAGGAAGGTACTCTCTAGCCTGCAGTCCAAAAAGTCTTCTTCGCCTCAACTTATTCTATTACATTTCCCGCTCTCATTATATGCTCCCAATACCTTGGTTCTTTTGCCAGTTTTCTGCAATAAATTCCAGCCACCTCTTGCCTATTTTCTGCACCCCTACTTTCAGTCTTCCCTAATGGCAAAATCTCCCTCCATTGTTGTGCTGGCTTAGTTCTTAGAATACCTTCTGTTACAAATATAATATTCTGCATGACTATTACTCTACTAAAGGATCTGCATCCAAAATCCCTCTCTATTTCTTGAAATCCCCACCTACATCATATCTTTCCATTTTGAATTACAGACTTCTGCTTGTGTTATGTATAACAGCCTTAACTGTGTAAAATATCCCTTCAAATCAGGTAATCTGAAACTCCCTTGCTCTATTAGAAGGATCAACTTATCCCATTTAACTATTGCCCTCTTCCCCTCCCAGATAAATTCATTCAACTCTTTATTAATTATTGTCCACAACTTCTCTTCTGGTTGATTAAAACACACCTGACCTGTATATAAAACTAAAGGGACTAAAAACATTTTCAAAATGTGTATCTTACTATTCAAATCCATAAACAAGAGGTTCCAGTTTCTCAGTGTTTGTATTATCTTTTCTTTAGTCTCTTCCCACATACCCTTAGCCGCCATAACAGAATCCTTTTTAACCCATACTCCCAAATACGTCAGATCATCATGCTCCCATAAATACAGGTATTATTGATCATTGTGCTCCCATAAGTACATGTATTGTTAAACCAATCTGTGTGTGAATACACAACTTATGGCTACAGACTTTGTTTCATCTTCACCAGTTTATGCCAAAAAGACTTAAAACCATCCCAAAATGTTCCACATCACTACACTATCCTTTTCTGGCTTTATCAGGTACAAAATAATATAGTTTGCAAATAAAGCTAGCTTTTCTTGATTAACAAACAAATTATATTCTAGCATTTCTAAATCCTTTATTTTCTTTGACAATGACTCTAAATATATAACAAGCAACAAATAGGACACCCCTGCCTGGTTCCTCTGTTCAAAAAAGAAGTTATGTACTCACCATAACGTTCCATCTGAGTGGGTAACTTCATTTGTCTGCAACCTGTGGGTATCGATCAGTCCTGGGATCCGAGCCAGCAGCTTTACCTAGCTAAAGATCCGAGCTCCTAGCTCCTCCCCCTACCCATAATCCCCTGCTACACATCCCCCATCCTCAGATCGAGTTTGCCTATAGAGACTCCACAAGACCCTCGAAAGAGGCCAGTAACTGACTGCCTAACAGAATGGACAATCCTCTTCTTGGTTAAGAAACACGAAACTGGTTAGGGGGAATGGAGGGGTGGTCGGTTGCAGACAAATGAAGTTACCCACTCAGATGGAACGTTATGGTGAGTACATAACTTCTTTATCTGAAGTGGTTAACTTCATTTGGTCTGCAACCTGTGGGACAGAGTCCCCAGCTACCTAGAAACCTTGGGCGGCCCTCAAGGAAGAATATTCCGGAGCACCACGGAGCCAAAGGAAGCCCTACTCCTGGAAATCATATCCAATTTATAATGGGAAATGAATGTATGAGAGGAGGACCAAGTAGCTGCTGAACATATGTCATTTATAGGGACTCTAGACCAGAACGCTGCAGAGGTAGCTATGGATCGGGTTGAATGAGCATGGATTCCCACAGGTACTGGTTTGTTGGAAGCTAAATAAGCTTGAATGATGCATTGTGAAATCCAGTTGGCTAATGTCACTTTGGTAATAGGCTTACCCAAAGAAGACTTCACAAAGGACACAAATAATTGATCAGATTTACGGTTAGTCGCTGTTCTGTGCAAATTAAAACGCAGTTGTCTATGCACATCTAATTTGTATAGTGTGTATTCCCCTTTGTTCTGGAAATTGGGAAAAAACACTGGCAGATTAATAGACTGATAATATTCGACTCAGAGGCTACTTTAGGGAGAAAGGAAGGATTAGTCCTGAGAGAAACTCTGTCCTTATGAAATATTAGATAAGGGGGTTTCATACAGACAGCTTGAAGCTCAGACACTCTCCTGGCCGAAGTAACTGCAACCAGGAAGGCTGTTTTCCAAGATGAAAATTTCAACTGAGCCGAAGCGGCCGATTCAAAAGGAGGGCCCGTCAAAGCCTGTAAGACCAGTGTTAAGTCCCATGGTGGGACTGCAGACTTAACTGGCGGTTTTAACAGAAAAGCGCCTTTTAAAAAGGTTTTGCAAATCCTGGTGGAAGCCAGAGATCCTACATCATCCCCCACATGAAAATGAGAGATGGCTGCCAACTGTATTTTAACCGTAGATGCACTGGCTCCCTGATGAAAGATATGGGACAGAAATTCAAGAATCATCAGGATAGGGACAGTAAAAGGGTCCAAGCCTCTGTCTTTGGCCCAAATGGAAAAACGTTTCCATTTACTACCATAGATTTTTCTGGTAGAAGGTTTGTGTGCTGCTACCAGAAAGGCTTTCACTGGTGACGAGATACCGGGAGTCCTTGCTATCAGCGGAACTGGATCAACCAAGCCGTGAGCTTGAGGTCTCCCAGGTTTGGGGGTTGAAATCCCGCAGGATGAGAAATTAGATCCGGAATGTGATCTAAGATCCAAGGAGGAACTACACTGTGAGACCGCAGGTAAGGGAACCAGATCTGGTGAGGCCAGAATGGGGCTATGAGAATTATCTTGCTACCCAACCGATGGGCTTTCTGCAGGAACTTCGTCATGAGCGGAAGCGGGGGATAAGCATAAAGGAGACCGGGAGGGGGCCAAGCATGAATCAGAGCATCTCTGGGGCTCTCCCCTATTAAGGGAATTAGAGCAAAATATTCGCTGCACTTCGTGTTTGACAAAGAAGCAAAAAGATCGCAGCAAGGTAGACCCCATTTGAGGAAGATCTGTTTCGCTACTAATGGGTTTAGAGACCACTCGTATGGTGTGAGGGTCAAGCGACTTAGCTTGTCCGCTAGGATGTTGGTCCGGCCCGGAATGTGCTTTGCTACCAGAAAGCAGTTGGTGGAGATCGCCCATTCCCAAACTCTCATGGCCTCTTGGCAAAGGGGATACGATCTGGTTCCTCCCTGTTTGTTGATGTACCAGACTACAGCAATGTTGTCTGACTGAATTGCAATAGTTCCCGGAGGAAGAAGGTCTTGTAGGGCTTGCAACGCCAAAAGCACCACCCTCATCTCCAGGACATTGATAAGCAGAATGGTCTCTGAGGAAGCCCACGTGCCTTGGACGGTTCTGCCCATAGCATGCCCCCCCCACCCGAGGTGAGAAGCGTCCATGGTCAATGTGGCTTGGGGCTGAGGCATGATGAACTGTCTCCCCTCTCGCAGCTCCTGAGAGTGTAGCCACCAGAGAAGGGAGTCCTTGCAAACCCTGCTCAAGGGAATCGGGGTGTTCAAGGGGTGCAGCAAGAGTGACCATTGGACCTGAAGAGTCCATTGAAGGATTCTCATGCGCAGCCGCGCAAAGGGCGACAGACCGATGGCCGCCACCATGGAGCCCAAAGCTCTCAGGACTAATTCCGCAGGTGGGGCTGGGGACTGGAGAATTGCCAAAACATGAAGAGACAAACTGCACAACCTGTCCGTTGTTAGAAAAGCCTTGGAAAGGCGTGTATCTATCTTGGCCCCTATAACTCCAGAACCTGCACAGGATGAAGAAAAGATTTTTGAAGGTTTACCGTAATACCTAGCCACTTAGTAAGAGCCAGGGTATAATCCCTGGCCAAGAAGAGCTGATGCCTGGTGGAGGTGGTGAGGAGCCAGTCGTCCAGGTATGGAAAGACCTGAATGCCCTGAAGTCTCAGGTGGGCTGCGACCACTGCCATGACCTTGGTGAACACCCTGGGGGCTGAGGTGAGGCCGAACGGAAGAGCCCTGAACTGAAAGTGACCGGCTCCCAGCCGAAAGTGGAGGAACCTCCTGGATCGTCTGTCCATCAAAATGTGGTAGTACGCATCCTTGAGGTCTATGGAGCACATCCAATCGTTCTCCCGTAGGAAGGGGAGAATAGATTGCAGAGTGACCATCTGGAATTTCTCTTTGGGAATGAACAGGTTTAGAGATGAGAGGTCTAGTATAGGCCTCAGTTCCCCCATCTTCTTTGGCACTAAAAAGAATCTGGAGTAATTTCCCAATCCGGACTGGCCTGGGGGGACGTGCTGGATGGCTCTTTTTTCTAATAGCTTCAAAATTTCTGAAGCTGCCGCCTCCCTTTGATCGGGTGGGAGGCGTTTCGTATGAGGGGGAAGACTCAGAAAAGGAACGGAATAACCTCTGGATATAATTCGGAGCACCCACCGATCCGTAGTAATAGACTCCCAAGCTTGGAGGTGCTCCGACAGACGCCCCCCGACTGCCTCCAGAGAGGGACAGCTGGGTAAGCCCTCAGGGCTGTTGCGTGGGCCTCTCCGAGAAAGGTTCCCGGGAGCCGAGATTCCTCGGCCCCCCTCTGCATCTGGGCCGGTGTCCACCTTGTCCTCCTCTGCCTCTGAAGGACGAGGGATTTGAAGCGGGACGGGACTGCTGTGATTTCCAGAACCACATCTTCTTTTGTTCCCTCTAGTTCCTTGAGAAGGACCGTTGGGGATTAGAGAAGCAGATCCCGACGGCAGACAGCGACTTCCCGTCCTTCTCGCTTTGGACCAGCGTGTTGCGGATGGTCTTGCCAAAGAGCGTAGAACCGTCAAAGGGCACACTAGCAAAGGATGCCTTGAAGGGTTCCGCAAAATCGCAAAGGCAGAGCCAGGCATGGCGCCGCAGAGTGATGCCTGCTCCGCTGGCTCTAGCTGCTCCCTCCGTGGCATGGGAGAGTAGCTGCAGAGATGTGTTAGTAATAGATTTCAGAGTGGCCATGCGAGTTGAGAAGGTGTGTTTGTCCTCGGCCGCCATGGACTCCGGGGGGGGGGGGACTCCAGCGTATTCCTTAATCAAGTATCGCTGGAGTCTGATAACGTGTGACATATAGTTCAGTGCCCTCACAGAGAAGGTAGCTGAAGCAAACATCGGCTTTCCAATGTGGTCCAACGTCCGAGATTCCTTATCTGGAGGGTGGACCAAGGAACTCTCCTGCACTAGTTCCTTCTTGGTGGTAGCCGCCGCCACCACCATGACATCCACTGGAGAACCTTTAGACCAAGCCAGCCTATCAGAAGGGGGGGCTTAGTATCTTGTCTGGCCTTCTGGGAATTGGCTCCACGGTGTCCGGCTCCTTCCAAGCCCTGGTGGTAATTAAGTCCACCAGGGGGTCAGCCGGGGGGGACACCCAAAAAGTAGACGGGCCTGTATCGAACGCATCCATGAAACACAGACTCAACTGAGGAAGGTTTTTGGGCAGACCACCCTCATCTGATTCGCAGTATTTCCATGATGTCTCCAAAGGAGATATCCTCAGGGGGTGACCTTGGGGAACCTTCCCCTTCCTCCAAATCTGTGTCCTCTGTGAGGGACTCAGGGGAGTCCAGGTGCCTCCTTTTGCACTTCCGTTTGTGAGGAACCTCCTCGGTGGGGCTATCCGAGGAGGGCTCACCCACAGGGTCTTGTTCCTCTAAGGGAACCATCTGGAGCGCCGATGCAGGCTGTCCCTGTGGCCGGATGACGGAGGACAGGCCCAAATGTGCAGGGGTGACGGATGGATCCACAGCCAGGACCAGGGATCTGGAAGTCCTTGACAATACCCTCTCCACTACATCAAACGCAGATGGCAAACCGTTCTCCCCTGGCTCCGAGAGCAGACCCCTTGGCGCCGATGCAGGGATCGGGGTCGGACCCGAGAGGGAAGTGTGCTCCGACCTAAATGGCACCGAAGAATGGCTCTTGGCCCCGAGAGCTAGGATCCGACACGCTTGAGGGCATAGTCACTGTCGAAGTAACCAAGACTGTTGGCGCCGACGGATCCCCTGGTCCGAAATGGCATGGATCCGACGACTCTAAAACCCGATACCAGGTCGGAGAAGGAGCAATCGGGGTAAAGAAAGCGGCCGAGCTCCCCCCCCCCCCCGGAGTGGGGAGCTTGGAGCACCCCCATCTGCATTTGAGCCTGCAAGAAACGACGCATCATCCGGTCCAAATCAGCATCGGTCAAGCTTCTGGTGGATCTGGAGGAGGTCGCCGAAGCGGGCC
This sequence comes from Protopterus annectens, assembly GCF_019279795.1. Classification (NCBI taxonomy): domain Eukaryota; kingdom Metazoa; phylum Chordata; order Ceratodontiformes; family Protopteridae; genus Protopterus; species Protopterus annectens. The sequence continues at coordinate 1,179,951,700 of NC_056739.1, read as the reverse complement.
TGGAGGGTTGCCTCGAGGACCTCGAGGGAGACCAGTACTCCTCTTCTGGCTCCGGGGAAAAGCAAGGAGAACGGAGCCAAGAATGAGGAGAACCAGAGACCATCTTAGTGGGACTGGCTACCTTAGCTGGCGGGGCCGAGGGATGAGACGCAGTCCGCCTTTTATGCCTATGCCAGTCCTTATCCCTCCTCTTCTCTTTTGAAAAGGAAGAAGAGTCCCCCTCACCCTGAGAAACAGAGGGAGTTTGAGTCCCCAACAAGGGAGGGGGATCAGAAGGCATGGAAGCCGCAACCACGACCGGTACATTAGAGGGAGAAAAGGAAGAAGAATCCGGGGGCAACAATCCCACCAGGATTAGCTTGTTCCACCTATCCCTGATAGCCCAGGGGTTGAAAGCTGCACAGACGTGGCAGCTGGTGGATAAATGGGCCACCCCCAGGCAAATAAGGCACTGAGTGTGGCCATCGGCTGGGGTCAGCTTATAACCACATTCAGTGCATTTAGAAAAAATGGCTTTAGGCCCTTCAGCCATCACACTACACACACACACACTAGGGAGAGGGTTGAAAAACGAATTTGAAGAAAAATTACTTCAAAAATATTAAACAAAGTATACTAGTCAGTAAAGGGGGCTAAACCATACACACACCTCACAGAACTTCCTGAAAAACGATTTTAAAAGTTTTATAAAACTAGAAATCTCTCACCCACGCCAAGAGCTCATCTCTAGAAGCTGCTATAAGCAGCGACAAACTAGATCTGAGGATGGGAGATGTGTAGCAGGGGATTATGGGTAGAGGGAGGAGATAGGATCTTTAGCTAGGTAAAGCTACCGGCTCGGATCCGATACCCACAGGTTGTTGACCAAACGAAGTTTACCACTTTAGATCATAAGTTATCAGAGAGGAACTCTTCCCACTTTAATTCTCATCCACGATCCTTCATAAATCCTACTAATTAACCTTATTATTTTATCACGGAATGCAAAGACTTCCATTGTCCTGCTAATAAAATCCCAGCTTACTCTGTCAAATTCTTTCTCTGCATCCAAGACCTACTACTGACAGCAGTATATTCTCCTACAGTCTGGATCATCATTGCTCCATTAAAGTTGTCAAATGTTTGCCTCCTCTCCACAAAGCCACACTGATCCATCTCTATCAGTCTTATCAAAATTTGCCATTCTTTTAGCAACTACAGGCAAACACTTGATAATCAAGGCTTAAAACTGAAATGGGTCTACATGACTCTAGGTCTGACAGGTCTTTACAGTCATTAGGCAATGCAGCCACCACAGCCTTCTCATAAGATGTTAGTAATCCAGCTCTTTAAAATACTGTTAAACAATGTCTTACAGATCTTTATCACTTTCTTCATTCCTAACTTCAACACTTCCACAGGAATACCATCTTTTCCTGGAGACTTTCTTGAAGCTCAATTATATATCACCATTTTTATTTAATCTCCTCTTATCTTAACTGTTAAGTTGTTGTGTCTCATCTACATCTAACCTTGGCATAATTAAGTCTTCTATAACTATTTATATTTCATTATTTCCACATTTCTCCGCTTTATACAAAATTTCATAACATATCTGAAATATCGCCAGTACCTGTATAGGACCTCTAATTATTTTTCTTGTTATAGGCTTCCTACATTTTTTGACAACTCTTTCTACTATTTTTTTGCCTAAGTAGTTGTGCTAATTGTTTTCTGCTTGGAAGTCATTAACAAAAAGAGTTGCTTAAGAGCAATTTTCCTAAACACATGCATATTATCAACATACTCCCTTATTTTCTCTTTAGCACTTTGCATTTGCACCTCTTCTTTGTCTGTGATGTTAACATTTGCTAGTCCCTGTATGTAATTCCTTTTATTTCTTAACCATATAATTTTCAACCCCCATTTTCATTTTATCTCGATCACTACCTACACCATCCATAGGCATTTCTATCTTCCTTAATAACTCTCCAATAATTTCCACTACCCATTCCTTAAATTCCTCTTTTTACTAGGCCAATGTCCAAAAACTCTATGACTTGTTGATCTGCTGTTTTATTAAAGTTTTTAAAGTTCTGTGGTCCTAAGCATTTCCTATCACTAAAGTGTTTTGTTTGGATTTGTGCTACCGTTTTTCAATGATGGTTAACCATAGTGAAAAAAAAAATGTAACCAAGAAACCAGAGCTCGAAATAATCACACAGCATGACAAAAGTAGATTAAGCACTTGCATTCTATTAATGTTTACAACTTTGTCAGAATAGCATACAAATTGGTAATATCCCTTATAATGTAATAAAACCATGACATCACAACAATTATCCAAAAGAATCACATTAAAAACAATTATTGTAATAACCAGACATCAAAATTGTCAGTACACAGACTTTGAACAAATAAATAAAAAAACTATTTTAGTCAATATTAAAAATGTTAAACTGTATAAAAGATCAGCCAGCTTCACTTATTTCTTCGCATCTCCATTTAAACCTATGTCACTTTTTCACTTTTTACATTAATGAAAACCTTCAAACAAAAAAACTAAATACATTTTCATAATATTCCCATCCCATGCTAACTTGGAAAAGCATGCAAAACTATGTACATCTTCAAAAAACTAAGTTTAACCCTCTACATAGGAACAAAGTGCCCCAAACTGACAGATGCAAACACAGGCATTATTTAACCTAAAATTAAAGTTAAACTGTATAATACAGTCTGTGGTCTTACTTACACCAGTTGCTGTCTGTTCCTTTCTTTTCTCTATTCCCCTACCATATGTGAAAAACAGCTTGCATGCTTTTAGGAAACATTAATATTTAGCCCTAAGAACGAGTGCACTGGCTTTCTTTAAATAAAAAATACACACTGCTCCATTTGATTCATAAAAGTATTAGGGCTGCTAGACAGGCTGCCTGCTTCCTATAATTTCAAACTCCATTTTTCACTAACTGCTTACTATTGTACCTTTAAATTTTGCATTTCCCCTCAGCAAAGAATGCTCAGAACTCTCAAGTTTAATTGCTTGCGCCTGCAGACAACTCCTGCATATGTAAAAAGCAATAAGCAATATTTGTAAATTTCACTCAGAAAAGAATGTACACCTGCCTTCAACTACAGTCTTCGACTCCCTCTGAACATTTGCTAATATAAAAAAGCGAATATCTTTGCAGATGTAAGCCATTAATCTAGACAGTCACCCTTGTAAAAATAAGAGAAAATATTCTAATTCTACATATAATATACTACAATACAGCATAACATAATATAATACAATAATATACTATATAATATAATTAGTGCACTTTTACATTCCCCCTTGCCCCAGCAGCACAATATTACAGCATATTAACATTACATTTGATTTTGTAAAGCCTTTCTTCTCATTATACTGTAAAGCCTCTATTTCTTGCAAGTAAAAAAAAAGTGTTTGTTTACTTTAATATCTTTAACACATACAGCAGTCACTAAACTCTCCTTCCCTATTTCAAATATCCCTGACTACACACTAAATAAAACTACTTTACTATATACATGTAGTTCATATCATGAAATATTATACAAATACTAATATGAACAAAAATTGTTTTACTTAATGTAACTTTTTCCCTTTTAGTGTCCTCCTAAATATCAATGATATATAGTGGTATATAAGCTTTACAGTCCAACCATAAGTTGAACAAAGTCAACAGAAGTCTATTTCTTCAGCCACTTTTTCTTGCAAAACCATATTTCATAAATTTGATTGACGTTTTATTGTCTTCCGTTTATTCATTAATTTCAGTGTTGCTGGTCTTTTTCCAGTTTATCTCTATCTCCCAACACCAAAAACTGGTTCAAGTCCAAGGTTCTCCTGATTCTTTCAGTCAACTTGTGTTTTTTTCTGTCTCTCAAGCATTTTTATTTGAAACACTGGAACATGTTTCATTGACAGTCTCTATATGAGCTTTATTATCAGAAGAATAAGAAGCAGGCTCCTTCAGTTTGCTGGCTCACTTTTTATTGGATAAACTTTTTTGTATTTCTTCCTTAGTCTGTTCTCCATTAAAAATGTCTTTGATCATCCAGGAAAAAAATAATCTAAAGACAGATGGGTACAACAGCTTGAATTTCACAACTGCCTCTTAGCATTCCCTGATTGTTGAGATAAATGTGCTTCTCTTCTGCCTGGTATACAGTAAATAATTTCCACGAACATTCTGCTGTCTCCAATTTTAATTTCCTTCTGCCACAGTTCTTTTCTGATCAACTCCTTCGGCTGGTATGATTGCAACTTTACTAATACACAGAGGTCTTGTCTGCTTTCTCATGGCCAGATTTGGAGCATACATTCAATGTGCCCCTTTCAGTTAACAAATCCTGCTTTGGAATACCAGTCCAGTTACTTAATCAACCTTTCAAAAAACTAATACAATCTGTTCTTTCCAGTTTCTCTGGTACAGCAGAAAATCTTGAATTTTCTTTGCTTGCCCTATCTTCTAACTCTAATTATTTTTTTTTTTTGAAACAGCTCTTCTTGGGAAGTCTCATACTCAGCCAGCTCTTGCTTTATTTCAACTTTGATTTTTGCAGTTTTATCACTTCATCTGAATAGCTTGTTAAAGCTTCTTCTATTTTTACAGCCTTTTGTTATTTGAGTTAATATACACCTTTGATGTTGCATTTATTTTAATCACTTTCGAGTAAATTTGATTTATTTATTTTTCCTCTAAACTACTGGAAGCCATCTCTTGTGCCAAAGCTGAAACCTGAACAGCTTTTTGCTGAACAGCTGCAAGATTCTTACCAGTCAGTGTTTTCTCTTCATCTTTTCTGGTTGATTTTCTTTCAGGTTCTCTAAAATTATTCTTTGTTGGCATCCAGGCAGTGTATTTACTAGTCAGTAATTGAATTTTACTATTACGGCCTTTTATTTTTCAGCTTTTTTTCACACTGACAGATGTGAAATTAATCTCTTGACCATTGTGCAGCCATCTATATCCTTTCCATTAAATAATTCAGAGGTAGTGGTGCTTAATTTGCCAGCACCACCTATGAGACCATTCCATTCTACTGTGATAGACAGATGTAACCACTAGTGCGAGCTACCGTGCATCCTGTGACAAAGTGCTAAATCAAGCTGATCTTATCACATCTATGTATATACATGTTGACAGCACTGCACACGTGCAACACGCATGCAACAACTGCATGTGGCACTGTCAAACATGCAGTCACCCAATGCTGTTTAATCTTAAATTGTAACCTGAATTAATAATCTCAAATAGACCAAAACAAAAGCCTCCTGCAGTTCTCCTGCTAATGCAAATAAACTCTGAGGTTTCTGTATTGCCCCCCCTCCCAAATATGAAATAATACTTTCCCAAATGTAAAACTAAAGACACAGAAAACATCTCTGGAATGACATTTGACAAATACTGTTTCAGGACAGGCTGCAACAAATTTAGGATGTGACCATCATTACAAATCTAAGCATTAGTACAACTTTTTGACATCACTGCACTCTGACAGCATGCGTACAACATACTATCATGACATGTCTGAAGATATACATGCAACGTGATGACATCACTACATATCTTGGGGCATAACTGCAATATTTAAATGTATTTACTTAAATTATTTACTTAAGTTTGTTTACCAGGTAGAGCGCTAATCAAACAATGACCAATTACAGGCTCAGCTTGGTATCATTGCGAATCTGAGGCCATTTTGTGTACTACACTGAAAATTATACATGTTTGAAGGCAGGTGTGCAGCACAATAACAACACCGTAACTTTGATAAAAGGTCTGAAGAGGATTTACAAACAAAATGAATGAGAGGGCCAGAAGAGGGACTTCAATTCATGCCATTAGTTCCAGGGAAGAAGATGAAATTAAAAAAACCCAAAGAAACAATCTATACAAATTAAAATCTTAAAATAATGAAAAATACTGACTTCATGATACAGAGGCACAAAGGCCGTGAATGACAGCCCATGATTTCATGAACAACTCGTGCCCCCAGTGATGGAAAAAAACTAGACAGTGGGAGCAGGAAGCTAATTTTGGTTTGCTCACCTGGGGGGGGGGGGGTTGGCAATCTATTCAACAGTAGTATGGGGATGTGTTTTTAGCTCTTAAAAGCCTTATTCATAAAGTATTCTTTTTTATATTTACTGTATTTGTTTACTAGGAAAGTCCGATAGGGCGTGAAACCCCTTTTTATGAGGAGGTTGGGGGAGGGGGAATTACTACGCAAAATTCAGTGACTGTTTGCATTGACAATAGCAAGTACATAATACAATGCAGTGACAACAAGTGAATACAGTAGGAATACAAATATGAATACAATAGTAGTACACAAATGTGAATACAAAAGTAGTGTACAATAATCTAATATTATACAAAGGAGCAGATACAATCTAATATTACACACACGTTTGCTCTTATGTAATACTTTGTCACAGGCAAGTTGAGGATCATATAATTAAAATAATTTAGGAGGTTCCTGGAATAAAATAACATCAAAGCAGCAAGTTAACCATGATCAGAGATGATCAACTATGTATCAAGGATTCAACAGGTAATTAGGAGTTGTTAGTAATAGGAGGTGAATTTAAGATGTTAATTCAATAGAGTTAAGTACTGTAGTTAGGTAGCTGAGATAAGAGAGCTAGAATATGTATGAGGGTTAGGTAGATGTGAATATAAAAGGTGCAGTGGGGGGAAAAGTACAATTGTGTACACTTACCATAAATGTAGATGTTCAAGTGTATTCACTTTTGCAGTCCTTACAAAATGGGGTTATCCAGCTCCAGGTAGCCCACAGTCGGCCAGAATACCAAAGTCCTTGGTATATGACATCAGCTGCCTTCAAGTTTAAGCCTGACGTCAGGTACAAAGGAAGGCAGCAGACGGCATTTCCTCAGTTTTTCTTGCCTTAACTGTCAGAAGCCCCCAAAAAAGGTTAGACCAGGAAAAGAAAAATCCGGTCTGTGCCCTAGGAAAAAAGGGGGATGGAAGGGGGGAACTAGGAATGCAACAGTGAATACACTCGAACATCTACATTTATGGTAAGTGTACACAACTGTACTATGTTCATCATGTTTCACTGTTACAGTTCGTACAAAATGGGTTGATTCCCAAAGCCCAGGAAAAAAAAAACAAAAGGGAGGAGGAACACCCACTGTTTAAGCGTTGGTAAGGATGCCCTGCAACACTGCAGTGGCAAAGGGAGCCCTGAGGATAAATTTTAATGTTTAGTAAAGGAGTGGACAGAAGTCCATCCAGATAGCTACTTCTAGGATGTCCCTAGTATGTACACCTCTTAAAAAAGCTGCTGAGGTAGAGGCTGCTCTAGTAGAATGGGTCCTAATACTCTGTGGAGGAACCTTGCCACACTGTAGGTAACAAAAGTCAATACAATAAGCAACCCACTTAGAAATGGTCTGTTTAGAAATAGCTTTGCCCTGAGCCCCAGGAGCAAAACTGACCCACAACTGATCAGACTTTCAAAAAGGTTTAGTTCTGTCCAGGTAAAATCTAAGCTGTCTATGCACATCCAGGGAATGCAGTAACCTTTCTCCTTTATTCTGAGGATTAGAAATGAGGGTAGGCAGGTGGATAGACTGGTTAAGAGTCAGGCTAGAAACCACTTTAGGCATAAAAGAGGGATTAGTTCGAAGAGAAACCCGATCTACATGGAAGATGATAAAAGGCTCTACTGCCATTAAGACCTGCAGCTCAGAAACTCTTCTAGCTGAAGTAATAGCAAAGAGAAAGGCAGTTTTCCAGGAGAGGAACTTCAAATCTGCTGAGGCATCTGGTTCAAAAGGAGGCAGAGTAAGTTTCTCAAGCACAAAATTAAGATCCCAAGCAGGAGTAGGTGCCCTTCTGGGAGGCTTTAAATTGCGAGATCCCCTGATGAACTGTTTCATCAAAGGATGAGAGAAAATGGGTTGCTCAAAGGAAGAATGAGCAGAAATAGCTGAAGCATGAATCTTGATAGAAGTAAGGAAAGTCCACCATTAAGCAAGCCTGCCAGATAGTCAAGAATAAAAGGAAGAATAGGTTAAGAAGGGTCTTCCCCTTAATCTGCATCCAAATGGAGAATCTTTTCCACTTAGCTGCGTAAGATTTCCTAGTGATAGGCCTCCTGGCCTCACAAAGGATCTCAACCACCTTTTGGGAAAGGTTTAAATTATGAGCCAGGCTTCCAAATGCAGAGTCTGAAGATGAGGATACAGAATTTTCCCCCATCCTGAACCAAGAGATCTGGTATCAGGGGAAGATGCCAAGGCTGAGACTGGGAAAGTCTGCAAAGTAGTGGATACCAATGTTACCTGGGCCAGTCTGGAGCTATGATGATGGCCCTTGGTTTTTCATCCCTCATCTTTAACAGCACTCTGGGAAGAAGAGGCAGAGGAGGGAATGTATAGATCGAGAGCTGTGTCTAGGGGATGGACAGAGCATTCACTTTCTAAGCTTTGTTGTGATGATACCTGGTGCAAATTGTTGGAAGAAGGTAGTTGGTCGGAGATGAGAAGAGATCCATCTGGGGAGTGCCCCAACGCTGAATGATGCGATAGAAGATGGTCTTGTTTAGTTGCCACTCGTGAGGATCCAGGACCTGCCTGCTCAACCAGTCTGCCAAGGTGTTGAGCCTTCCTGGAAGAAACTGAGCTATCAGATGAATGCCCATGGAAGCTGCCATGGACCATAGTATCATGCTTTGTCTGCACAGGGGGTAAGAGTGAGTCCCTCCCTGCTTGTTGATGTACCACATGATTGTGGTGGCATCTGTCCTGACTAGAAGAGTACCAGGAGAGAGAAGATGCTTGAAAGCCATCAAGGCCTACTGGACTGCCATCAATTCCTTTAGATTTATGTGCAAATGAAACTGTTGATAGTTCCAAGTCTCCTGAATGCATATGCCCTCTAGATGTGCTCCCCAAGCGTAATCCGAGGCATCTGCCGTGAGAGTCTGGCTGGCAGGAGGTGGACAGAAAGGCAGGCCTTTGTTCTTGTCACAGGCCGTAGCCCACCAAAGGAACTCTGTCTGCAGGCAGGGCATCAGAGGAAGAATCAAGTCTAAATCCTGAGTGCGTTGACACCAAAGGTTTTTGAGATACCATTGTATTTTCCTCATATGCAGTCTGGCGTATGGAATCATCAGAACACATGAAGTCATGAATCCCAGGGTTTGCAGGAATTGCCTTGCAGAAGGCTGGGTCATGTTTGCCAAATTCTTGAAGTAATTTGAAAGATCCATTTGTTTCTCTTGAGGGAGGGATACCATCTGGGCGGCTGTGTTCAGACTCGCTCCCAGGAATACAATCTCCCTGGTGGGTGCCAATTTTTACTTCTTTTTGTAGATAGTGTAGCCCAAAGAGGTGAGAAGGTTGTTTACAAAGTCCAAATCCTTTAGAAGTTGCTCTGGAAAGTTTGCCTGAATAAGACAATCGTCCAAGTAAGGGTAAATTTGAATGTTTCTTTGCCTGCAAAAAGAAATGACTGGAGCCAGGCACATTGTAAAAACTCTGAGAGTAGTAGATAAGCCAAAGGGCAGTGCAGAGATCTGGAAGTGCCTGTTCCCCACCCTGAACCAAAGGAAATGCCTGCAGCTTTCCCTTATTGGGATGTGCAGATAAGCTTCTTTGAGATCCAAAGTCACCAGCCAGGAATCCTTGGCCAGCATTGGCAGCAACTGCTGAAGAATGAGCATTTTGAACTTGGGAATCACCAGAAAAGTGTTTAGAATGGACAAATCCAGAATAGGGTGCCAGGTGCCCCCTTTTTTGGGAACCCCTGGCCTATCTGTAGTGTAGGAACTGGCTCTATTGCTCCCAGGTTTAGCAAAGAAGAAACTTGTTTTTCTGCTTCTGCCCTTTGATGTGGGGGGGATATCTGGGTATCCTTGGTGGACCGGGAAGGTGTGAAAGAAGAACTTGTAGCTTTGAGATACTATTTTGAGCGCCCATTTGTCGTCTGTGATGGTGTACCAGACATCTGCAAAAATGGCTAACCTTCCCCACCAAAGGAAACCCTGGGCCCGCAGAGGCAGGCAGGGGAAGGCCAGAGTCATTGGGAATGCTTGCTTTGGGAAGTTTGCTCAGAACTCCCTGATTCTGAAGAGGAACCTGCCAGTGCTTAGACTACTGAGGGGTGGAAGTCTGTCCCCTAGAAGACCTGTAGCCTTTAGGCCTAGAGCAACCCTGTTTACTAGGGTCAGGAAAAGTCCAATTCTTAGAAAGGTAATGTCTACTAAAACGAGGTGGCTGAACTTGCAGAAAATCCTTAACAGTTTGCATAGATTTGGCCTTATCCTCCAACTTTTTCAACACCTCTGCTGCTTTGCTAAAAAAAGATTGTCCTTGTGCAAAGGTACATCCAGTAATTTAGATTTGACAGGTTCAGAAAGGGGTTTTTCCCTGAGCTAAGCATGTCTTCTAATAACAGAACCAGTGGCTGCTGCCCTGCAAGAAGCCTCCAAAGTGTTGAAACCACAATGCAGAGAATGTTTAGTGACAACAGTGGCAGAATTCAATAAATCTTGCATGTCCTGACTCTCCATCAGGGAAGGGAACACCAGCAATTTTAGCCTTATTAGCCTCCAAAGTATGCTGCTGATACTTAAGCATATGAAAAAGACAATTAACAGACCTAACAGCTAGGATGGAAGAAGTATAAACCATTTTACCCCATCTATCCAAGGCCCTAGATCCCCTGTCAAAAGGAATAGGATTTTTAGCAACCGTGGCTTTAACACCTTTAGGGCCCTGAGAAGTAATCTCTGGATCAGCAGTAGGATTCTTGAAAAGGAACTGACGAGAATCTGGAACTCTATAATACCTGTCAGGCTTTCTGGGAGCAGAAGGAACAGAATTAGGGGTCAAAGAATTCTCCATGAAAACATCAACAACAACAACTTCCAAAACCAGAGGGAAAGCCAAGAATTCCCTAATCCGCTTCTTAGACTGACGGTAGTCTTGACTTTCTCATTTGAAATGCTCCCTAAGAGTATTCAGAGAAACTCCAAAAGAAAAATCTTCTGGAGGGGAGGGCAGAAGGGATGGAGTCTTCTGCATCAGAATCTTAAAGTTGAGAATTTCCCTCTTCATCATCAGAGTTTGAGGCAGACAAAACTTCAGGGGACAATTCCCTAGCCCTCTTAGAAGGAGGTGGCTGACAGCCCCTGATAAGGGTCAAGAGATCATTAGCCATCTTAATCATCTGAGACGGAGGCATTTGAGGGGAGGCCGGCGCCTACTTTGGAGTAGATTTTCAGCTGGAAGGCCTGCTAGAAAGCCAGAGGGACTCAGGAAGCCTAGCCACCGCAGTAGTCTGAACCAAGGTCATCGGTCTGGATCTGGTCTCCGGGCGGAGAAAAGAGGCCTCAGAAGCCGGCGCCTGCTTAGCGGCTCCGGATCCATCAGAGGTGGCGACTGGTGGAGGGTCAGAAGATGAAGTGGAAGCCTGCGGTATACAGGACTCAGAAAAAGTCTCCACAGACGCCTGTTGCTGAACATCCACGGACTGCAGAGGCAAGGAAAACGCTAAACTGACTACTGCTGGGCCAACAACCAACTTAACAGGGATGTTGTCGGTTAATTTGACCCTAAGCCTGTCGCGGTTCCTTATCCTTGCGCTTCTTAGGCACATCTGAAGTCAGGAGACCAAAGGATGCCATACCGACGAACTTAGGCCAAACTCCGAAATGCTTGAACAAGATCCTAGCTCTACGGCAAATGGTAAGTGGGTTGAAAGAAGCACAAAGAACACAATTAGGGACGTCGTGCTCAAGGCCCAAACAAGTGATAAACAAGGAGTGAAAATCACTGTGCGGAATCTGTTTTCCACAGGCAAGACAGTTAATAACTTTCTCTGACATTTGTTAAAGCAAGCAAAGGGGGTCACCAACGGGGTACTTATCTGAGGATTTCTTCAACTAAGCAGTCGGAATACAAAAAGAAGGTACTCAGCTGACCAGCACTCGTGCAAAAAGCTTCTGCTTCGGGCTCCGCTGCAAGAAAGGAAATGGCATCGGCTGCCTTCCTTTGTACCTAACGTCCTGACATCAGGCTTAAACCGAAGGTAGCCGAAGTCATATACTAAGGACTTTGGTATTCTTGCCGACTATGGGCTACTGGGAGCCAGATAACCCCATTTTGTAAGGACTGCAACAGTGAAAGACAATGAACATCATGTGTCTTAGGTTTAGATGGGTTGGTCTTAGCCAGGGTGGTATTGGAGCAGAGCCACAGGTATGCAAAGTGTTGCTTCACTTCAGATTTGAAAGATTTTAAGTTCGTATTTTGCTTTAGGTAGGGAGGGCTAGAATTCCCCTTCTTTAAGATACAGTTGAAATACAATGAGTCGCTTGCTGTAATGTTTGATTTAGTTATAATATGTAACATTTAATCACCAGAATGCAAGGGTATCCTGAGGGAAAAGGAGTATGTCAATCTGTTAAGAGATGGATATTGTTTCGGTCTATGGATTAGTTTACAGATTATAAGTAACTGGGAGTATGTGAGCACATAAGAGAGTTCAAGCCAGTTTAACTGTTTCAGTGGCAGGCAATGGTGGGTTCTATTCAATAGGTTAGAGGGAAATTTGGCAATTTTATTATAGCGTTGTTGTAGTCTCAGCGATACTAAAGACAGACAGACTTGTCAGAACAGGAGAGGTTTGGTAGGAGACAGGTTGAAGCAATGCTACTTCTAGCACTGTCATTGAGGAATGGTTTTGCTCTGCACAGGCTATCCAGCTTTGGTGCATCTTCTTAACAACCAAGGTGGCCATAATAAAATTAATCGTCATCAGTGGCTCCAAGTAGTTTAATATAGTATGAGAGACTAATTCTATTTTTGTATTATTTAAGATAATGCTGAAGAGACATTTTTCTGCACTATATTGCTTTAGTGTAATCAGCATTAACTTTGTTTTCTTGGGGTTAAGGAAAAGGTGAGAGTTGTAAGCCAGCCTTCTATGGAGTAAAGGATTGTTGGATATTTTATTCTAGTTCAATCAGGCTTTTAGATATTTTCAAATGACTGTGAAGTCATCTTCGTACTGTTTGATTGTGGCATGTGAGGAAACAGTGTCTAGGTTAAGGATTTTGGGACTGTTCCATCTTCCTATTGCAGATATCTTGAAGCATGCACACCAGCCACCAGAACAGGTTAAAGCCATAAAGAGAAAATCCTCTGATGGCTGACAGTTTCCTCCTCTTGCGATTAATTCTTGCCCCAGTAAGCAGGAGAATAAATGGGTGCAATTATAATGAACAAAAGTAGGCTTGACCTAGCATGGGTCATGAAAAAACAAAGTATTGAAGCATTAAAGAATATGTAGGAGTCTCTGCAAACTAATATCTGTCAAGTCTTTTGATATAGCCAAACTGCAAAAAATAAACATGCATGCGCACTCTTTCTTAACTTCATGTACTTTTGTTTCCCTTCTCATCTGCTACCCAACCAGGTATCACTAAATATATTTCTTCTTACAGTCATATGGCTTTGCATGGTTAACCAAGACATACCTCATTATCAACGTGGGTTTTGTTCCAGACAGAGACTTTTTTTTTATTTTTATCATAAATGTGGGACTGGTTCCTACTTAAAAGATGTTTTGGGGGCTGTAAAACCAACCATACCCCAATTTACCCTCCATTTTTTGGGATGCAGTCATATTGGCATCTATATAAACATACATGATCTGCTTTAGGATTTGCCTTGCAGCCTTGCTTTCCATTAAGAACACCACTCTCAAGTGAAGTTAATAAACAAGTATTCTCAGAAAAAGATAAAAAAAACTTTTGTTTACAGGTGGAGAAGGAATCCACATCTTCCCTGTTCTGGTGTGTATACACATGGAAATTTTTACATAGATGTATTTTCACCCCACACAGACTAGCAATAATGTACAAGAAAGATGAAATGAAATGCTGGAGATGTGGACACCCTGATGCTGACTGGATACATATGGTTGTTAATTGCAAAATAATTTCCCTATTTTGGTTAGACTTTGAATATCTTTGTAAAGCTTTATGGAATGACAACTATATTAATTTCTGACTCCCTTATCCTTTTCAGTGTTCCTGAAGTCATTCATAAAAAACAAACATTTTTACTATGGTCTATCCTCTCTATAGCAAGGAAAATTGCTACTAAAAATTGGAAATCCCAATCTACTCCTGTCTTTAAAGTTGAGTTTATTCATCTTGTGAAATACATTTGTAAGAATGAGACAGCCACTATAAAAGCAAGGACCAACAATATAACTCATCATGTAATTGCTTGGACAAAACTGTCTAATCTGTTAGAGAAATATTAAGCGTTCTCCTATAAATATTGTGTTTTTAATTGTTAAGGACATTGTATATAGTTCTTTTTTTTTTTTTGTTCTTGTTACTATACTGCTAAGCTATTGTGTTATAAAAGGAATAAAAACATTTTGGAAAAAAAAAGAACACAACTCTCAACAGCCTAACCCTACACTTGGAAGAGGGAAAAGTCAAGAGATGCTTAACTCTTTCATCCTTGGCTGGCTATCTGACTGCCTAAGCTCATTCCCAAATATAGCCTCAATGTTATATGATGGTAAAACTGCAACCTTTGCAGAGATAAACCAAAAAGCTGTCACTCTCTCTGTGACATGCTGCAAATGAGATACAACAGCAGCAGGTATGATATTCATACTTAGTCACTAAATACTCTACAAGACGGCAGCGTAAGTGCTTCTGATGATAACCTATTGGTTTGTCAAGCTTCACTTTTCACTTTAAATTATTCTGTGAACTTTGACAATGACAAATATGCCATGTTTGTAAATACAATCCTTCTTCAAGGAAAGGCTCCATTTTGATAGCAAGAGCACATTAGTAACTTACACATGTAGAAAACAGACTGCAGATATCAAGAACAGAATGCTGGAACAGATTGATGCTATCAACAATGGCAAAACTAGTAAAATGCACTGTGAACTCATTATTTTGTTTAGGGAATAAGAGAGATTAATATTTCAGGATGTGTTAAAAACTCTGAGCAAGGTTAAGAAAGTATCAGGCAGCATGATCTACTGTTAAGTGACTCATGATGGAACTGTTGCCTAGGGGCTCACTTGGAATGCAAGTCTCAAAGATGCAAAATGTGCTTAAATGACAGTCTTGCAAGTTATTATAAAACCCCCTTCACAATTAGCACTATATATTTTTTTAATATGTAGTCTTCCTTTATTTTATTTTTTATAAGAGAACTCAACTGGTTAATATGCTACACACTGACAAGAGTGCCAAAGACTAAACACCAAAACAGGTATCTCTTTTTTATATACATTAAATGTAGGTACTGCACATTTACAAATAATGTAATTTATTCATGGACCTTCTTAATAAATCCCATGATCACATTACTACAAAACTATACGTATGATGACAACTGAATCTACTGTAGAATCTCTGAAGAGGTACTCTTCCCTCCATGAATACATTCACTTTCCTTATCTTGTACAAGCAATATAGAAGTAGGCTTCCCATTTATTTTTTGTTACTTAAGAGCTAACTGTACTTTCCAGTGCCTGCACTTCTAATCACACCTCAGAACACAGTGCCCTAACAGGATACAAAGTAGGAGGCTATCACAGATGTTTATGGAAACAAAAAAAAATCTGTTAAATGGCATGAACATTAGTAGCAATGCCTAACAATTTAACTTCTGCAACAAGTAAAAGGGGGAACAGGTTACCTTCAAAAATAACTCTAAATCAAGCAGCCTTCAAAAAGAAAGCAGTTAAGAAATGGTTGCCATAGAAAAAAGTTTGTCACACGTTACTCACAAGATTTCTAGCATTTATGTAATTATTTATGTATATTTCCATTCACCCCACTGCTATCAATAGGATTATGTATGGCACTGTTATGAGACTGTTCTTTTGTTTTCAAACAATGAAGTTTTTTTTTTATGTTTATATATATATATATATATATGTGTGTGTGTGTATATATATATATATATATATATATATATATATATATATATATACATACACACACACATATACATTTTATATATATATATATATATATATATATATATATATATATATATATATATGTATATATATATATGTGTGTAAATATGTATATACACACACACACACACACTGAAATGACATTAGCTAACTTTTAGAATATGCTAAAAAGCCAGAATAATGTGTTTTTATTATTTATTTTTTTAATAAAGTACAATTTTACTGGAAATAGAAAAGACATTTTAAATCTGAGCTTGTTTCCAAATCAATACTGGAAGGAAAAAAGTGACTTGCTTCAGGATGTACAATCCAATGGGGAAAGATGGGGTAATGGCAAAATAGATTAGACTGGCTGATCACACCTTTAAACACTGTTATACTGCCTCCTAAAGTGACAAAGAAAGAAGGAAACAAATGTGAATACCATTTCTTGAGCTCATCCTATGTATCATCTCTCAGTATAACATCTCAACATTCAGCCTTTTCTTTTGGGATTCCAAGAGTTAAAAATGTGAAATGGAGAAGAAGGCACCTAGGCAACAGGCTGAACATAGAACAGCCAATCAGGGCTGACACTAAGACACTACTGTGGCACAAATCCAAGTCTATTTGGCTTTGCAGACATGAGGATCAAAAAGGAAAGCAAAGAAAAAGTTGTATGCTATTAACGGAGACAGGAAAAGGTAAACTGGGGGAATTAGCCCTAGTAAATGGCCTCTCAATAGACATTTTTTCCTACATAAAAGGTAGCCAAATATAGATAGACAAATATTCAAAAAAACATAGGCAGACACATTTCTTACTCCGATTTCCCACCTTCTCCCACACAGAGATTTTCTTGCTTAGAATGCAGACATGGTAAAAGGCAAGAAATACGCTTACTGGGAAATCTCCTGTCAGGAAGCAATGGAGCAAGAAGAACAGAGCAAGTTATACTAATATTCCCTTAAAAAGTAATTGCAAACTCCTTATCCTTAGACTTGGCAAGTCATCTTCCCCTTTGCGGCTATAAAATTAAAGGACTGTGTTACAGGGTGTGGGACAGTGTGAGCACAGTGAGAAGTTAAAACATTTTAAAAAGCAGATTTATCAGGTTGCCAAATTACTTCATTCAGTTTTAAGTAAGCACAATGAAAGGGGTCTTACTGAGCGTAGTCTTATTGGGTGCACTGTACTACTAACTGTGCTTTTTGTTTTTCCTCAAGGAAATGATTCACAACTTCCTATATTATTGTCTTTTGAAGGACATTTCTGGTTTCCAAGGCATTCAGATTGAGCCGTGGTCTGCGCGATAGAAAAGTATGCTGTTGTCTAATTTTATAAAAGATAATGAGAAAAGACTAAAAAGACTGTTTTTTTTTAGCTAAGCCTTATTTCCACTGTACCCAACAGTATCATGATGTTCTGCCCTCTTTTCACTGCACATCCTGTTAACACTGACTCAAATGTTGAATGAGCTGAATGAATCCAGGTTTCTTTCCAGTGCTCTTAAGACAGATGCCAAAGATATTTTAAATGACCCCATTAATTTCTGTCTGCTGGAAGCCCTTAATCAACACCTCTAAATCACCCAGCTTTAAGCTAAGTGTTCCAATAGATGCTCCATTTCAAATCACAACTGCTCTGATTTCCACTCTCAGTGGTTCAGATGCTGTGCACCACTGAGCCTAAGACAGCCTGGCTTCCTGGAGAATAGCAGTCATCTAGTCACTGGTGCTGTTGAGATTTATTTTGCCCTCAGTGCAGAACTGAACCAGAAGTGAAAGTTACAGTGAAGGCAGATGGTTGGCTGTGTTTTCTGAATTAAGCAAGATATAAAAAATAATACACGCCTGAACAAATATATAAAATAATGTGAAACTGATGAAAACAGATTATCTGTTATTCCTAACTATACAGTAAGCACCTAGTGATAACTCAGTAATGATACGTAAACTAAGAAAAAATAAGAGTGGCAAGTAGTAAGTACATTGAACAGGCAGGATTCCAGTAGTTTGGTATAAAGAATGAAAACCAAACATATCTATCATCAATGATACATAAACAGCAAAAACAGAAGAGTAAATAGTATGTGGACTGAACAGACAGGAGTTTGAGAGACTTGTATGAATAATGAATAGCAATCATACTGACAATAAACTTTGTTCTGTACTTGATAACTGAACACAGAACAAGAACAGTATAGATGTTGATAATAAATGTCGTGTTTTAGTGGTATGCTAGATAAATGCAAGAAAAATGCAATACCCTTCACATTATTCCACCAAGACACCCATCTCCCCTCACAGATAAACAACTTACAACTTTAGAAGCCAAGCTACAAGTGGCCCTATGTCCAAACCACTTTGATCAAATTACAGGTATGCAACAAACTCACCCCTTAGGTCTTACCTTAGGTGTCACCACTGTTCTGCACTCAAACAACTCAGCTGATTAGAGCTCCCCCAACTCTTACTCTTTAACCAACTTACCATGGGCCAGAAAATCTTCTATCAACTCAAGAAAACACCATCCCCGCAAGACCTACTACAGCGTTACTCCAGTGCCAGAACCCTACCCTCTAGCAACAAACCTCTTATAAAAATAACCTCAGCAAACAATATTGCTGGAGAAGCCCTATACTCAACCAACATCGTCAAAATCTGGAATACACTACCTTCTAACAGCATCTATCACAGCCTTAATTCAATTTAAAAAAATGCTGACAACTCACTTATCCAACAAGTGGCTATGCCCATGTGTACTGCTCCCGATTAAACTGTCTCTCTCAGCTAATGCAATTACTTCCTCTAAGCTGCTACCTCCTAAAGCTTCTGATAAATAGGTGGTACAATGTGCTCGGCAACCTCTGTATGTGTATTTCCAACTAATTCTCTACAGTGAATACTTAATGATTGTATGGACTCTGTTAACTATGTATGGTCACATATTTGTAACTAAATGCAACTTACAATGTTCTCAAAGTGTATTATCTTGTATGTTTTGTACTCATAGTTTGCTCAACCCTACATGCATTATGTGGATCTTTTCTCACCAGGCCTCTGCTGAAAAAGGACGTGTGTCCAGTCGGACCTTCCCGGTAAACAAATGTAAAATAAAATAAAAAATAAATAAAATAGTTCAAACCATATATTTTCAGTACTTGCTTCCAAACAGTGGGAGTCTTCCCTCTTACAATCTCACTGTGAATACAAACTACTCTAAGTTCAGGCCTCAACTCAGTGTCTAGTAAAACAATTTAAATACAAATCTCAAAATGCAGGACAAATCACATAATAAAAAAAAAGTTTCTTCTACCTGCAATTCTTTTAATTTCACAAATTTGCTACCTCAACTCATTATTACCCAGATTATTTTTGCCTTATGTAAGTATATACCTAATTTATTTATCTGTATGCACATTTTTTTTGCCTTTCCTTTTCTACGATAGTGTTACTTCAAATATTTTTGTTGTTAATGTTTTACTAAGGCTGAAACTGCATCTAATTCCTTTTCGTGTTATACCTTTGTGTTCTTAATTCTTCTTTGTAACCTGATGATGTATTAAGCACTTATGGCCAGTCTCTCTCTATTTGCATGCACATTGTGTTGTTGCCTTTGTTATCTATGACTGTTTTATGTCAAACACTTGTACTATTATTGTTTTGAATGTAACCCAGACTTTGTCATACTGCAATCAGTGCTCTGTCCTAGCAGTCAAAATGTAAATAAAGACAAAGCATGATAAGTAACAATGAAGTAGGAATACAAATCAGTAATATGTTTAACATTCCTATACTGCCAAAGCCCCTTTACTATGATTTTTTGATGGTTCTTGGCTACTCTTCTAGGTTCAGTAATGACAAGTATGACAAAGACTGAATTGGGGGGGGGGGGGGGGACACCAGCAACACGAAAGGAAAAAATTAGTCACTGTTAACTTAGTGTTCCATCACAGTTTTTTTTACATACCTTAATGCACCATGGCATGAGGTGCCTCCAATGTCATACTGCATTTTCTCTCTAATCATGCCTGTTTCATGGTGATTTTTTTAAAACAAAATACTTTGTAAAATGTTACTATTCTCTGTGTGATATCACCAAAAACTTTGCTGACCTTTTTTCCTCGGTGATGTCAATTTAAGCAGTGAGTCTGGGTATATCAGTAGACTTTAATGGATGCATCACAGTGCAACCTTCAGTCCCAGTCCATTACAGTCAATGGACAAACACCACACTATCCTTCAAATGATGTCAGTGAGAGATTCAGTAGAACTTTGTGGGAGGATTCTTAATAAAATGTTTATGAAGCTTTTTATTAACAAACTGCTCACATAATTTTGGTAAAGTAGGATAGAAAATGCATATTGGCACTTACGTTACAAAGTGCCATGATGTATATCCAAGCTGCTACGAAACATTTTATTAAAATGAGAAAAGCCAGCTTCCACTGAAGATATTCAAATAAATGTATTCATTCATTCATTTGGATATAAGGTTATTAAAATTGGCTGACATGGCACTTCTCACACATAATCTGGGTGCAAGACAAAGCACCCAAACAGGGAGAATGAGAATCTTTACAGCCAATACACAATAAGCTGACCACAGCTGAAAAAAGAGTGAGTCAGCAAAATCCATATTTTGATAAAGCCACCATATAATGGGAGCACAAAAACAAAACTCTGAACTGGCATTTTGCAAATGTATTTACATTTAAAAGACAATGCTAGCCTACAAAAGCCCTTCCCCTCAACATCCTCACTGAATAACAACAGAAATAGCAAGACCTTGGAAGGTGGGAAATAAATATGTCCCCTCTTCCCCAAGGTAATGACATCTCGAAGTGGAAATATACAAAACAGGGTGAAGGCTGGAGGCATAGCATCTCATTTAAGAGGAGAATGGAGGCTTGTCCCCTCCCCTTTGTAAAACAGTGCTGTAAAAACACTTTTATAGTCTAATCAGAACTTGCAAAATGCTGGTTTGAAGAACAGTCCAAATATTCTACAAAGAATTATCAATCAATTTGTGTTTCTCAGGGTGCCTTCTTCATTTTTTGATTTGCTGATAGACTCCCACACCTTACTATTTATCCTACTGGTGTGGTGCGGTCCTTGGCCTCCACTACCTTGCTCACACAACAACGCTGTCCTTCGTCTCCCACAGTCTCTTTATTCTTGGTCACTTGTCATCTTAGACTTGACACCTCATTTTTCTGTCCCAGAACAGTTTGTTGCTTTGGTCTCCATAAGATCCCCCATTTCAATTCTACCTTGTTTTGCTGTTTTTCCACGTATATGTACACACACACACACACACACACACACACACACACACACACACACACACACACACACACACACACACTTCTATACATTTCCCCTGTTCTCACAAGCTATGTTTCATGCAGGCCACACAACATCAATTCTATTCCTATCACTGCTAGTCTGTAGTGCAATGTTCAAGTTCTTCTTTGCACTCATTTTTTTTTTAATCTGGTTAGTATCCACAGTTTTACATCTGGTGTTTACCCTGTACCTATTTCTTGCAATGACTTTCTATTTCCCTACTCCCTTGGTTATACCTACATCTACACAAATACTCCCTCATCTTTCCTTGTTTTGGGTCCAGTACTCATTTCTTTGTTCTTTCATATTTTACGTTTTTTAACCTTTCCTCCCCATTTGTGAATTGTCTTTATTAAGAATCCTCAATTCTTCCAATCCATTTACAAATCCTTGTCCCTGACTGCCCAATTTGCCCTTAGCCTGATCATACAATTGTAGTGTCCTAACACCTAAGAGGCTCTACTTTGCTGCACTTTTATTAGTGGAGTGAGGTGTCTCACCTACAGTACTGAGTTTTTGCAATGTCCCTGTTTACCCTCATGCTACTCCCATGTTATTCACGTCTGTCTCCTTTAATAATTGCCCAATTCTACTCTTCCTCCCTTTTTGGGCAAACTCCCTATACCATCTTGTTTTATCTCTGGTGCTCCCATTGCTGTTTATGATTGCCAGCCTCATATACTCATTTTCTGCAGTCAAATGGCGAAGGAAACTATTTCTGTGCAGTGCATCAGGGGAAATATGGTAAGAGAGGATACATCCTGATATGACTGTGAAGTATTATGAAGAGAAATGTTTGCTAAGACCACATGCAACATTTTTTAACCATTTTTTTACTGTAATTATGCTGTTATCCTGTAAATTGGATTTTCTGATTTTAATATATATATTTTTTTACTTTAACTACTGAAGTGAAACTATGCTTATTAAGTTTAATACGCTTCAGCTTGTATTTACTGAATGTTGAGCATCTGTCCAATTATTTCCTGTTTTCTTGCATCTGGCCCAGTTACAATTGTGGGGGAGAAACTCTTTGCAACGGGTGGGTGTGTTTTCTGTAGTCTGCAGCAGAATTCAGTACATAACGTACCAGTGTCTGTAGAACAACCAACCACTCACTCTCTCACACACTGAATCAAAAAGTAACTAAACAAAGTTACATTCAAGCAAAAAGTAACAAAAGGAAAATGTAACAAGATACAATTCCTAGTGAAGTATACAGTGCCTGGCATAGAATGCAATAACACAAATGTAACACTGAAAATTGTCTACCATGGAATGCTCTGTGTGAGTTATGCATTGAATGAATTAGTGTTGAAATGAAACCTGAATACATCCAGAGGACAGACAGTGTAAAAAATATTGGGAGAACTATGGAAAGGAGTGACGGGGTGGCAAGGAAGAGTTTGCAGCATTATATTGTCTGAGGGCAACAGGCCAAGCATATTACCTGTACTCTGAAAGACGGCTACAAGCCTGTTGGACAGAAGCATGTGCTACAGACACATAGTCAGTATAAAAGAGAAGAATTAGATTATTTAAGGTAGTACCAAGATGGCTGGCATAAGTATGTAAATAATGAATTTAACAAGATAATGTAAAGATACCGTACAAATAATGACCCCTTATCTCTTTTGAAGTAGCCAAGATCAGTAAGATATGTTATATAACCATAGCTAGGAGATTCTAGTGTTTATACTGTACTTATAAAGGGAACAGTACAGATGTGCTAACTGCATAGTAATGCATTTGTCGCAGAGGATTAACACAATTTATTTTCTCTGGTACACAATTTCATTTCCTCTGCCGTCATTTCCACTTACGATGAATCAAAACTAGTGATTACAATCAGTACTGTCTTGAAGACACATTTCCACTATTAAAGGAAACAGGTGATATTCTGGCCCATACCTTAGCAACACAATCTGCAGATGGAGTTGTTCATTTCTTTCCCTGACAACATCTAAGAGCAAATTTGTCATCCTTTTCCATGCCTAATTTCACTGGATTAATGTTTTAAGGCAATATTCATGGAAATATCAAACATGTCTTGCACCACCTGTTCATGTTTAGAAATCAAATAAATGGTCAGCACCGTCAAAAATAAAACAAGCAAACGAGAAGTGTAGAATTCTGACGGGTACTAGTCTTCCCTCTTGCCTGAAAACCTGAAAAGCCCTAATCATTAAGAACAAGGAGGAATCTGATTTTCTTTAATGGTTGGCAACTCAAAAAAAAGACACTTTCCTGCATTTGTTTCAAAGCAATGTATGCCAAGACACTCTTCCCTTCTAAGATGACTGTATGTATTTGAATACCAGAGAATACTTTTCTTTAATGAAAGAGGTCAATGATAACTGCCAGTCAAACATCCCTGAGATTACGGAAGTACAATGGACTAACACCACAGTGGAAAGTAACCATTTTTAACAGGCTATCTTCCCAAACACCTTCATACATTATTTGTGCAGGCAATAACATACCCCAAATCACTACTCAGAATTTTCTTAACAAGCAATCATTCCGGATTTCTCATGTCAACAGAAGCTTTCTTGAAAGAGTGGTCCTACCTCATCTCTCCCTGATGAATATAATCTGCCAGATTTTTTCCACCACGATTTTTTGATAAAATTTACTTATTCCACCTAATCTAAAAAAATGAGAAAAGCTGCCATGAGGCCATTTAGCTTAAGTATACATTTTCTATTTTTTCCCTTTACACTTTGCACTACAGTTCATTCCGTTTTCAATCCACTTTCCATGTTAAGCTACCTTTATCTCTTCAGTGAAAGTTTCAAACCCTGGAAAAGATGCCCCGCTCTACTACAAATGCAGGATGAGATTCCATCACAGTTAGCAGAAATCCAAATTTGCAAGGATGAAACTGGCCATAGGTTAAGGACAGGAGAAGTAAATGCATCGTCAGCCCCATTATGGAATGGAAGAATGAGAGATCATGGCAGAAAAATAACTGTTCTGCTGTCAATGTTTTGAGCATGCATGGAATATATATACTTTTAAAGTGTGGGGGGTGCAGGTGAAATAATCAAACAGGTGCTAACTACAACAAATGAATGTACTGGACAGACACTGCATCTTTTGTGCCAGCACACTGCATGTTCACAAAAACAAAGAAAGGAAGAAATAAGGAAGCAACAACCATTAATTATGCATCAGCTTAAATGGAAACACTGCTTAATCAGACAGCCTATAGTCAGAGTACCAAATTTATGCAGAAAAGGCACTAACACAACATTACTGGATAGTTTACCTTTTATAGCACACCAAGCCAGTTAAAAGACTATTTGCTAACACGCACAGTTTAGGGGAAAGGTACTTTGCCTGAGACAAAACGTCACAATTGAATTGTTCATCTCAGCTGAATTAAGCACCTGAAAATACCCCATTACTTTTGTCCACTTGCTGCTTTGAATGGCAAATAAGCACTGTTATAAAATTTCCAGTTTTTACTAATGACATTTAAGTGCAAACACGCGAAATGAGTTGGAATTCTGTTACTCTTCAAATGATGCGTCTATGGGACAATACTTTTGTTCATCTCTGAGTACAATGCAAGGCTGCCCTGTACCCTTTATGAAAGTAAACTAGTCCTTTTCTAGGCAGCAACCTACATAGAACAAATGAGGACTTCCATCAGACAAAATTAACCAATGCAGACATATTAACGGCAGTAAAACTGTAATATTTTAAGTGGGTTACTCAGTTCCTCAGGAAATAAGACAGACAAGCTAATCAGAAGATATCATCAGAACATTACAGCAGTTAATATTTGTCTAGGGCTTACTGACAGTGTCATTACATAAAGCTGCTATGGTTTGTAGCTCTAGTTCTCCAACAAAAATTTAAAGGAGAACTCCTTCTCTGACTGTGCTGTTACAGTTATAACCAGACAATTCTCCTTGATTAGTTAAAAGAATGTTTTCATCATATGAATATCTTAAATGTACTCTACATGAATATTTAAAATGAACTTCACAATGTTGCTCACCGGTTTAGTCTGAATACTAATGTTTAAACCTTCCACCCTTCACTTAAAATATTTGCCTGTGAAATCAAGTACACCCATGAAATTAAGAGAGTCACTTGTAGTAACAACATGATGCCACAGTTGATAGTCATTGCCTTAATCTAGTTTACACTAGGATATGATGTCAGTGTGCATGGAATACAGTCTTGTACATTAACTATTATGAAATATGATTTTTATTTCATTTTGCATTTGATTTCTGTTCTGGACTCTGTCTGAAAAGTGTCCAAGGGCTAGTTTACTTAGTTAACAAACATGTACACAAAAAACAAACAAATAGATAAATAATTAAAAGATGGTGATGCCACAGTTTTCTTTGCAGAATCGAAGTATTTGCAAATGGGTCATACTTAGTCACAGAAAAGTATCAACTAATCTGGCAAGGAAGAACATGTTGCAGTAACCATTAACCATAAATACTCCTCTTACAAATTTTAGTACTAGTCAGCAAGACAGATATAAGAGGCAAGGGGGTAATCAATAGTATTAGGTATTTCCACATTTCTTAACCAAAAAAAGAGATTAAAAATACAAGAATGCAAACAATAAAAATAAAAAATTCCTACTGAAGCACTGAAAAAAAAAAAACAACAACTGCTGGCACAAACAGTTGGGGGAAGGGAAAAGAATGGCACCTGTCAGACAGCAGCATCAATGTCACAAGTAACGGACGCTGATTCAGAGCCCTGGTGTACTGTGCAAAGTATCACACACTGTGCATCACCAGAGCACAGGATACAACAAAACACCTCAGCATTCAGGGTTGGGCAGCAAATCACAGAGTACAATGTTTTGTAGGTATGATATGAAAGCACTTGATACAGCCTCAAAATACTCTGCACAGTGGCAGAGTTACAGATAACACATTACAAGTAACCTGACAATACACCACATAGCTAGCAGCCAACCTGCCAACCACATCTGTCCAAGAGGAAGCAACAGGGGTAGTACACATGCATACATACACACACACACACACACACACACACACACACACACACACACACACACTTTCTTTCATTCAGGCAGGGGGGCACACTCCATACCTCACCCACGGTACATATCATCATACCATATGGATCACGCATCATACTACCTAGAAAAGGGACATCTTGGAGCAGAAGTAACAATAACAATGAACACTCCGACTTCACCATGGCCAGGCAGTAATACCACATATCTCACAAATACTTGCCATACCACAAATATACACAACCACCATCATGACCACAAGCAAACTCTGCCAGTGGTGTTGGCAGCTGTCAATAACGGACCTACTATTCAAGAACAGCACTACCCACTTTAACATGTGAAACCAGTGATCACTGTGGACTAGAGACACTATAGTTAACTTACGGGATACCTACAGAACAGAATGACATTAAGTTTTCATGGCACTATTACTGCGGTGGTGGTGCTGCGGTAGCATTGTCGCCTCACAGTTAGACGTTGCCCGTTTGATTCTCAGTTAGAGCGTCTTCCATGTAGCGACATGGGTGAATGGGCATTCCTTCGTTGAAGGTTGTGCGTTAGGCCCGGCAAGCCAGCACATAAAAATCTACTGCCAATCGTTAGCGGACCGGAGTTCCGCTGTGGCGTCCCCTAACCGGGAAAAGCCGAAAGACACAAACAAACAGTCATCTAGCAGACATTTGGTGCATGGAATCACTTACACTGACAGGCCTGTGCTCAATCATACTTGCATGCTGAAGGATTCAATGTATTATCTTCACAAGATATCCTGCCCACAATCCAAGCATCAACAGGCATGACTTGGTTCAGGACACCTTCTCTAAGCTTAATACCCACATAATGAACCAAGTCCTCATTTCTTTGAGTAGGATATCCTGTCCATGCTTCCTGATTCCACTATGAGCACCACTTTATATGGCATGGAGCAGGATAATATACCCAATCATGCAAAGTGCTACACTTCATGGTTCAGTGTGCTAAAAACTACCGTAGATGTCACCTAGGGAGAGTGCTTTGCACCAAGCAATGCAGGATGGTACTCAGAGTATGGCAAGGAATCAGCAGCTCAGGTTTAACCACCTTGATGTCTCAACAGTATTTTATACTGATCTATGAAACATTATAAATTAAGAGGACACATCCTTTGGTTAAATTAGAAGTACCCATTTACACAAGGTGCACCAAAGCAGAAGTTGCTGTTTAGCTGGAATGTACCCATTAGTTTAAAGGGTATCCATTTTCTAGAGATTACTGACTTAGGAGTACTTGTTTTAATGGGACTATGCACTGAATAAGGGGCACAGAGGCAGGCATATCTGTTTACTGAGGTATATAAATCTAAGGGAACATGTTTAGAAATGTTGTAATGATAGATGCATTTTCCTCCTGAATTCTTTCTGCCCCATGCCCAGTAACCATCAACTCACACCAAATTTGTTCTGCTTCCTTTGCAAATAGTCCTCAAAAATGAGCCTAGTTCCAAGACTTCACCTCAAACATATCACTGTGAACCCACTCATCCATCCCAGCAAATGCACACAAACACAGCTAAAATGGCCAGATGCAACCCACTCCTTCCTCCCGAGGAGCTACATTCTAAGTAGTTGGAAAAAGGATAGGACAAGCAATTCAGAGGACTGTGCTGGGATGTTTTTCTTCCAAGTCTCTTTGAATGAACATATGGAAACCAGTAAAATACCAGTTACCATATTCCTGTGCCCTTCTTAGGTTAAACTGCTAACATCTTAAGGTTTTTCCACATTAATCAGGTGTACAAACCTGTTCTCTGTAGAAATTAAACAGATAACCTTGTCAAAAAGGATCCTTTACAAACTGTAGCTTGTCATCTGTGCAATCAAGAATGCTACTTTAATGAAATGTACGTGACAGACAAAAAACACAACTAAAATGGTAAGTTTTAGCTTGTCAGACAGAACTTACTAGATGGAGTTGTATATTACCAGACAATGTCTATTTCCAAATAATTACATTAGAACAGGAACACTTGTCCATCTACCCACTTAACTGAATAAGCTTCTAGAAACTTCAACAAGGCATCTTTATTCTTCCTAAGGGGGGCATCAGAAAGAGAGTGAGTCGCCTACATCTGCTATCTACAATAACTTTATATGGTCTAATCCCTTACACTCTGTTTCTATTAAATAGAGATTTCAGATTTTTGTATCACTTTTCACACAAAGCAACATCATGGATAAGACATTTAAGACTAGAAATCAACCCTGATTCTACTTATTTTCTTAGTGCTGCTTGCACTAAAAGTTACCTCACCCTAGTTCAATTCAAGGATTAATGAAGGAGGTGAGGGGAATGTAAAACTCCTTCAGTTCAAATAGAGCCATTGTATAATGTTGACTTTGTCACTTCAACAGGTATAAGCTGTCCACAGGTACTGGTGCTTACAGATATTAATTCCCGGCTACTTTTGCTCAGTAAGGGACTGGAACAATAAACTCTACATTTTAGTGTGATCCAAAACATGGGAAGTACTATGAATCAATCTCTTCATCGAAAATCACTTTCTACCTTACTGAGTTCTACAGAGAAGTGTTCTGAAGAAGCAGACTGTAAGCGTACTTCACAATCTACTCTGGAACAGGCCCACACCCAAGTAAATTAGCAAAGCATCAATTAGTAAGTTATATCCAAATCAATTTCTACACAAGTCTTATTAGGTACTTTGCTTTCTTACAATTACTGGTAAGACAGAAGTGCTCTCAGAACTGTGCCTTTGAGGAAAACAAATTAATAAACAACAAAGAACTCAATGTTTACTCGGACATGGACAATCAAAATAATACAAAAGTACAAAGCACCAAAATTGCCACAGGCAATATTAATAGCTTTCCTCTAACCTTATCTCATCTTAGAAAAAAACAAGCGCAACAAATGCACTCCATTTAGACCAGCACACTGCAACACATCAATGTTTTGTTTTACTGCTACACAACTCAGGGGAATTTTAAAGTAATAACATTAATATCCTGCAGCACAGCAATGTGGCTTCATTCCCAGATATTAGCTTTGGCTAAATGGTGTCAGATTGTTATTTACATTCGGAATGGAGAAAAAGTTTTTTCACAGCAAAGTAGGCAGCTGTACAATTTAGCTGAGTATGCAAAATGAGAGTTGTTACACAATGACAAAGCCAGTGCTTTTTATTACAAATCAATCAATGTATTCTTTAGACTGCATCGAAAAAAGGTATAAAACACTGAAGAAAGAAAATACAAGTGCTTTGCTCAAACCAATCGAACGTTTCATCTGCTCAACACACTGCTAGGCTGCATAATACTGCTGACCACATGCATTTGCAAGAAGTGTATTCCTGTAGAAACTAATTTATCACCCGGCTGTCATGATCATTTATGGAAGGCACCATACAAACATTACCAATAAAATGTTATTAATAAATAAACAATGTGGTCCCTACCTCTGCTTCTCAGTGTCCACCAAGATTCGGACAAGGATTCCTGTTACAGCCACAAGAATAGGATAGTGATCCACACTTTCTAAACCTAGTACAAAATAAAAATAGAATATAAAATATGCATTTCTAATGATTCTTGTGTTCATATCACAAAGGATGTAACTAGGCTAGTCCAAATCCAGGTAATGTCAGAGGAGAACTTTTTAAGAGAGACTGCGAGAAGGACATGATTTTTTTTTTTCTGCATGGTCAGCCCTGAAAGGAAGCAATACTAGCTCCTGCCCTACTAGGTCTCCAGTATCCATATTTTCCAGTCCTTAGACTTCCCCATATTCAAGCCACAGCTTTAGGATTAATTTCACCCATCAGCATTGCAGAAGTGGTCTTCCTTTATTTTTTTAACATGTTCTATGTTGTTTCTGAAACTATAAGGGCATTGTGAAGCAGGACCCACCTGAACAGCCTCCACTGAGGCTACAGACAAATACCCACTAAAAAGTGGCTGGCCTATGCAGACAATGCTGTCAATATACTAGAGACAATTCCATCTAGGGCGCACATATTCAAGGCTAACTTTGTCTCAGCATGTGTGTTATATCATTACAGCAATACATTTTCGGTCACTTGACAGCCAGAGTCTTACAATCCCACACATCAGTCCAAACCTGTCGCGCTCTGAAGATGTCATATGAGGAATGAGAATAGTGACACAAGTCCCATTCATCCTACAGATTCTTTAGCTAATCTCATACACACATCACATTTGACTCTTAAAGAGACTAGATGCATTTTTGTGGTTGACTGCTCCTTATGTTACACTAGAAAAATAATAATTCAAAGCAGCATGTGGAACCAAGTTTACAGAACCACATCACACCGTATTGTGCAAATTCAGCATTCTTATTGTCATCAGAAACCTCCATTACTTTTGAAGAGCAGTTAAGTCAAAGTATGCTACGCATACTTTTGTGCCCCCAACAATTCCTAGTAAGCAACTGAAAGATATATACTCCACATTATCTGCTGATCTATAAAAAAGCTTTCTGCAAGGGTATTCTCTGCTGAAATCCCCAGCTCAAAACATTTCTGAAGTCTTTGCAGTTCCCATCTGCAAGAGCAGGATGCATGACAAAACACAGATGAAACATTCATTGGAATGCGTTATACTGAAAAAAAAAGTAGCATTAAACATCATTCCTCCACTGATTCATAATCTCACTGTTTAACATGAGCAGATTTCAACAAAACAGGGAATCAGTCAGTGAAAGAATGCCAACCTATTCCTGTTTCAACAAACCATGCTCACCTCTTAAGTCCTCCGTTTAACCTTCATGCACTAAGCAAGTAAGTAAGAAAGACAGGCAAACCTTAAATATAAAACTGCATACTGACCCAACAAATAGAAATTCATCTGTATGGACTGGATGAAGAGGCAATCCAGGTACATTTAGGTAAGCAGGGGGGTTGAAAGCATGCACACTGCATGGTACCTTTTGGAAGGTCACCTAATACGGTGAGTATATATATCTAATACATCTGACTTTGAAAGCCTTCTGCAATGGATAACTACTGGGAAGAATGTCAAACAGTGCAATCAAACCTCTATGACAGCCTGGAGCAGGAAAAGACCAAAATGCAAGTGTTCAAAAGGTCGAGTCCTGAAGCAGTAATGTACCAAAAGATGCACAACTATGGAAGCAAAGAGTAAGCAAATAATGCTCGGTGAAGACATGTAAACCAATAAACAAGTGGTCACAGCAGAACTGTCTGAAGTAATCAACAGAACCAGCTGCACTCTAGCAGAATGGCCACTGAAAGCAATTTGTTTTCAACTGTAGTTAACCACTTTTTGATAGATGACAATGCAGGCAGACACATCTATTTGGACAAGGTTTGCTAAATTACTACAAGCCCCTTCTCACTGACAGTAAAAGAAGAAAACAAGCGGCCATCACTTCTTGAACTCACACAGCTTTTTCAGGGAAATTCTAAGCAAAGTGAGCAACCTAGGATTTGAAGGTCTTTCTCTTTCTCCCCATAGATTCTGCCAAAAAAAAAAAAACAAAACGGAGAGAAACATAACTGGTCTAAGGATACTGATGACATCATTTTTGGGAGAAAAAGATTAGTAAGTCCTAAGGGATACCAAATATTTATGGAAGACTATACAAGGGGTCTATAACAAAATGCCTGGAGGTCTGAGATACTGTGGAAAGAGATGACACAGCCAAAAACAGTTTTTTCAAAAGATGAACTTCAGAGCTGAACCAGCTTGTTCCAAAAGAATACATGGAAACCTGTCAATCAAGTTTAAATTCAAAGGAGGTAAAGGATTCTTCACAGTTCAGCTAAGATGCAGAATCCTCTTGAAGAACTGCTTTACAAACCAGTAGTGAGTATCAGTCCCACCCTCCACATGGAGAGGATGTGCAGACATGCAAAAATATACATATTAACTGTGAAATAACTGAAAGCCATCTCAAACAGATATGCGAGATATATCAGGATCACCTGCAAGGTAACTAGCTTAAGCAATACAGGATACCTTTCTTCCCAAATGGCAACTCTATTCCTCTTAACAGAATAGGTCTGATGAATATAAGGACTCTTTAAAGGCTCAATCTCTTCTGAGATATCTTATGGAAGGTTTGATGGAAGAAGAGGATATAAAGGAACATTCACACACTAAGGTACAGCTACCCTGTTACAAAACTACCCATCCGTGGGGTGTTCCTTGGCTTGTACTGCAACAGTTTTCTGTACTACCTTCTGTAGGACCTGAAAAATGAAACTAGAATGATCTCAACCACCATAGGGCAAAAAAGATGACTTCTCGTCTTCCTTCTCTGAATTTTGCTGATAGGTTTGGAATCGGACAGAAAGGTGAACGGGCACACTGCAATCATTCCTGTCAAGAGGAAAAAATGAAATGCATCCACCATTAACTCTCTCTCTCTCTCATCCCAACAAACTAAACAGAACAGGGAAAGGACAATCTTTTATCTTGTGAATAACATGTTGATAACTGGAATGGTGTCACTTCTGAAAGTCTACAATCAAACAAAATATTCTTATCATTAGCTCCAAGGGAAAGCTGGGGTTGTGAGAAAGAAAATCCTACAGTACATGCACTCACTAAAGAATGTGAACAACTGCAACAGTAGGGGTCAAGTCTCCTGCCCACTACCAGGCCAACATCACCTCTATGCAGATGAAATAAGTATGTGCTACCTTACTTGTTTATGCACCACAATATAGCCTATCTGTCAGACCACAGCAAGAGGGTTCTGGTCTAAGCCTTCATTGTAGAGCTTCAAGGCTGAGTTGAAATACATAAAGCCCACAGTTAAGAATTCTATTTTTCCTAAATGAGGACGGAGAAGAGATCATGCCTCATGGCCCATAAATGAAGTGCTCTCCAACAAAGCATGTGATGGGGTTCTGCTACAGGAAGGGAAGATCAACAACAAGAATGGTGGGAATCATCTGTGGCTCTAGAGGATACCACCACATGCAGGTTCAGAAAAACAATGGGTGGGGGACCGACCCTGGGCGAGTCAATATGATGGCTTTATAACCATTAACACTTCCTCCTCGGATACATAAACAGAGCTGTGAACAGCACAGTTGCCATGAAGTCGAATAAGTATACAAACGGGTCTGAACCCACATTCTTTTTTGTGACCTAGTGATAATTTTTCTGCAACCTCTGCAAGTAGGAACAAATGATACTAAATAGTATCCATCTCCTGCCCTGTGAAGCAACAGCCCAAGGAAGTGCTGGTACCAGTGTGTTCCTTGACATGCTCATCATGAGTCATCCAAATAAAGAAGCATAATAAACTTCTTCTTTTGGTAAACATTCTGGGTAAAGGGGAGAAACAAAACGGTAACACTTTACAGTGAAAGTGAAGTTTACCTAGAGTGAACAAAAGGAACTGCCATGAAGTCTACCTAGAAAAAACAGAAGGAACTGCTGTTGTGGACCATTGACACTAGTGTCAAAAGGCATCAATCATGGCAGGTGACACTATTAAACTGCCTTGCTGTAGCAGTGATATTATTCCTTGCACAGTCAATTTATGCATGTATTATACTTGGAGTAAAGGAGGTGGTGAGACAATATATTAGGAGTGAGAAAAAAGCAAAGTGCAAAAAAAGTATCCAAAGAGAGCACATGTACATTGCTTAGTAGCTGGTTGTTTCCCAATTATATCTGTATTACAAGGTTAGAACTTTAATAAAAAGTGTTAGCTAAAGTTCATTTGAAGTGAACAACTAAAGATACTGTAGTTTTAAGGTGCTGATTTTAAGATGATGGTGATGGAACAGAAGAAACTCAACGATGAAGTTGTTTTGATGGAGAAGATGGATAATGATGAGGAATGTGCAGCAGACTCTCGGCCTATAAGCAAACTGTGTGATAAAGAAATCATCAGTGAATAATGCTAATGTGATCCTTGAAGAAATAATGGGTAACGTGAAGCTTCTAGCTGGTCACCTGAGTACTTCTGCCAAGCAATTGGAATTGTGCAAGGTGAATGATAGTGACATGGAAAAAAGAGGAGCACAATGTGTTGGTACTCTTGAAAAAATCTATTGAAGAAGTTTGAGATAAAACCTTAAAGATATTTGGACAGATGGTTTATACAAAGCATCAGCAGGTGAATCTAAGGGTAAAATAAAGAGGAATTTCTAAGTAAGAAACTGATGTGTTCGCAAGGAAGGATTTGGATTGTGTGGGCGTTGTCAAATCCAAGGTGGTGCTGTGGACTAAATTTTTAAAAATAAGTCTGTGCACTGAAAAGGATGCCAAAGTCAATGGCAGAAATGAAATCTAGCAAAACATGGAGCATACTGGTACAGTTCCTTTTATGCTATAAGAAAGACAATTACTACTACTGTTTCAGTTGTGGCAGCCAAATAAGAAGTGTGCAGCTAAAAGTTATCCTGTATTTTTCTTCATGAGTTTTCAGCTGATTCTTCAGGAATGAGAGAATTTTATGATGACATATAAATATAAGAGGGAAAGCTTTAGACACAAATTGACTTTTGTGACTATGTTGCATGAAAGTCCTTAAGAGATTGAATGATAAACAAATACAAAGAATAGTAGAAAGTAAGATGAGAGAGCTGCAGTTCAGATCAGGATACAATACAATTAACTAATATTTACAATGAGAGATATTTTGGAGAAGCTGGAGATAAGGAGAGTGTCCAATTAGGCATTCCTAGACTTGGAAAGAACTTAAGCCTAGTTTCCAAGAAAGCTAGTTAAGGCAGTCCTGTGACTATTCAAAGTCAATGAGACAGAGGCAGAATTAGTAGGCTATATACAAGGACCCAAAAACACAAGCATGAACAGTAACTTGACTTACAAATGGGGTTTCTAGTGGGAGTGGGTATAAGACAGGCTTTGACCCCATTCCTGTACATATGGGTGATTTATTACATCAGCTAATAGTTGACAGGGACAAGATCAATAGAGTTGCTGCATGCAGACAATGAGGCACTACAATCCACCCACTGTGAACAGGAACATCAGCAAATGACAGAGGACTGGAATGCAAAACTAAAGGCACAAAGGATGCACCTGAGTACAGACCAGACAGCAGTCATGGCAGCCAAGTGAGGAAAATCAGACGACCCTGAAAACTGAGAAAGAATGAAAATACTGGAGCAGACGGACAGCTTCAAGCATATGAGAAGTGTGGATAAGGACAAGAGATGTCTGAATAAGGACGTCACTGCTAGAATCAGAGGTGCTGTAGCCAACTGGCAGAAAGTGTCAAAAGTAGTCTGTGACAGCAGAATGCCAAAGAAGCTGAAAAGTAAGATGTGTAAAGCAGTGGTGCAACCAATGCTTCTGTATGGTATAACAATCTGGGCAGTGAAGGCAAAGCACCTAAGGAAACTTTAGATAATGAAAATAAAGTGTCTGATACAGGTAGTAAGAAGCGTACTGTGGGACAGATGAAGAAACGAGGACAAAGAGCAGAAGCCAAAGTTGCTCTAATTATAGACAAAAACAAGGTGACGAGATTGCAGTGTGCAAGTCACATGTGCAAAAAAGAAGAATGATCTGGTAAAGTAGATTTGCAATGGATAGGAAGAAAGAACAGGTGAGGACAACCAGCCAAGAGCTGGATGGAATTTGTGACTGAAAATCTGCAAATGTCTGGTATAACAGCTGAAGACCATATCAGAATGGCTGTGCATCAACATTGGTGATGACCATTAACATGACAACCTGACTCCATGTAAAAAATGGAGGAAAAGAGGACTGGATGATTATTTAAAGTATATTTTGAGTGGTATATAACTATTTATGAATGCCAAATGGGCACTAGCAAATTTACAAGAGTCACTGCGGCAGACTGAAATGAATGTTTGAGAAAATATACAAGCCAG
Source organism: Protopterus annectens (assembly GCF_019279795.1). NCBI lineage: Eukaryota > Metazoa > Chordata > Ceratodontiformes > Protopteridae > Protopterus > Protopterus annectens. Next base: position 1,179,915,475 of record NC_056739.1, on the reverse strand, counting down.
TGTTGTTTGAGGTGCAGAATCCCACCACCAGAAATGTAAAGAAGAGCAAGTACAATACTGGCCTGTCAGACTCATCATGCATCCACTAACTTGCTTTATTGACTGGAAAAAGCTTATATGTTTCCATCTCTGTTGTTAGTGTATAAAGTTTTTGTTAATGTGGTTATGCAAGTACTTACAGAGTGTTCAGCACATCTACTAGTCCTTGCTGGGACTAGCATTTTTTAACTTTATTACAGAAGTATAGCTATGGATTAAATAGATATGTGTTATACTTTTCAGTGTTTGCTAATGATGAACAAAACTGTTACAATTCGGGGTAGGCTAGCAAGTGTACCACTAGCATTGCAGAATTCCATTAAAAATGTATTTGCTGACTATAACCAATAATTGCCTTTGCTTTCACTGCTCATCAGTAAATGGACAATGTTGCTAGAATTCAGGGTAAGCCTGTAAATTGCTACAACTGTTAATCATAGAATGTTAAAATGTTCAACCTAGCATGCATTTATAAACATTTTTGATACGAGACAATTTTTAAGAATGCAGAGGAAATATATACACAAGTTTTGAGCCCTGTGTTAAGATTTCAGATGTTCCTGTATTATACTGGCTATATTTAATATTTAGCTCCCAAATCTGCTCTGAATTGGTGGTCAAGAATACCACCTACACAAACGCCACAGATACAACCAACATGCTGGCAGACAAGTTCAGTGAAAACTTCACCCCTCTGTCCCCCAATCAGTAAACCAGGACATCCTCAGCACCTGTCCCCACCCCTCATCACCAAGGAGAAATCATTAATGCCCTCTCAAAGGCAAAAAATACAGCCTCCATGGGACCTGACCACATCCCTGGCTGTGTCCTACATGAACTCAGGCAAGAGCTCTCAGCACCACAAGGCACCCCCATTCAACCAAAGCCTGCGCACCGGCTTCATCCCACCAGAATGGAGGACAGCCAATGTCATCCCTCTACATAAAGGTGGAGCGTCCACCGACCCAGGCAGTTAAAGCCCCATCAGCCTAACTAGATTGATCTGCAAGGCCATGGAACCCATTATCATGGACCTTATAAACAAGGACGTTGGCAACTCCCAAATGCTTGATCCCACACAGTTTGGTTTTGACAAAGGGAGATTTTGCCTGTTAAACTTGGTCACCTTCTTTGAAACGGTCACCAAAGCCATGGATGAGGGAAAGACAGTGCACACCGCCTATCTTGACCTAGCCAAAACCTTCAACAATATTCCCCACTCGGGCATAATAGATGACCTCTCCCAGCTATGCATCAACCCGTATGTTACCAGTTGGGTAGTTAACTGGTTCACTGATAAAACCCACTCAGTCAAAATAGGGGAAGCAACCTCTAGAAGCAGGCCCATAAGAGGTGTACCCCAAGGATCGGTCTTTGGGCCTCCACTGCTTGGGATATACTTTTCTTAGGTGCAAGCCAAAACCAGTGATCTGTGGCTGACCAAATTTGTAGACGACTGCAAGATGAGCACTGTCATAAATTTCCCTAGTGATGTGAATATCCTCCAAAAGAGCCTTACCCAAACTAATGGCTGGTGCTAGAAGAATGGCCTCAAACTGAATGCCAAGAAATGCATCATTATCCCCTTTGGGGAAAATGGCGCCCCCAATAATTATCACATTAATAAAGTACTAAGCATACAATCAGTCGTGACTTGGGCACCTAGGTTGACAGTAACCTGACTTTTGACCACCACGTTGCATCCATTGTACAGAAGGCTTTCTACATGGCCCACCTCATAAGGGTATTCCATCCAGGAAAAGTAAGTCATAACATCCCTGTACTCCTCCCTTATCAGACCCATTATCTAGTAAAATGCCCCCTTTGGCATGTACCTTGCCAAGCACATGCAGCAGTTGGAAAGATCACAGAGGTTCCTGACCAGGAAAAAAAACAGGGTCTCAAACACCTATCCTATACAGAGAGGCTAAAAGCCTTGTCCCTTTAACTCAGTCTGGTATAAACTGCTCAAAGGTGACCTGTGTCTGGCACACAGGGCCGTCTCAGACTCAGCCTTGATGGAGTTGCTACATATCTGTAAGTCAAACTCCACTCACGCAACCCAGACACAAGGCCTCAAACCTGGTCTGTGACATTAATAGAACTTGTTGGCGGTATAGATTTGTGTCCCACTGACTCCCCCATTTGTGGAATAGAGTCTCTCTCCATGTCAAACAGAATACCTTACTAGCCCTCTTTAAGAGGAACCTGGACGACTGGATGGGAAACAGAAAATATACCCCTAGGATCCCACCTGTGTCCCTGCTGGACAGGGAAAACAGGTGCTGACTTTGTGGGAACTTGGGTGAAATTCTTGGCTAGGCTTATAAGGACCTCTGAGCTAATAGCCTAGTATTGTCCTATGAACCTATAACAGTAAAAGTTCCTTTTTTTATGCTTCCCCCACTGAATATAAACTCATTCATTCCTTAGCAGTGAGCAGTCCTTTGATCAGATCTGCCAGGGAGAGAACCACCTTAGAGCATTTGCCATTCAGGCACACTGCACAAAGAATGATATGCTTTTGATGACATCCTGATAATGTGTGCATTTTGGCCAAGTCTGAAACCTCAACCCTGGGCAAAGGGACAGGTTTCTCACATTACCGCAGAGGCTCAGCATGCACTTATTAACGACAGTTACCACCAAGGTGATGGCCTGGAGTACTGTAAGCCTGCCTAACCCAGGAAGGCCACTGCAGCTCTATCCTACCTCCAAGTGATTCTGGCTGTTTGTATGCTCTACATCCAATCCTGCCCCAAAGGAAGAGCATGCTCATCCTCCAGTGCTGTCAAGCATGAGACACCAATCAAACTTGAGTCACCTGGGCCTCTGTCAGAATTTTATCTCTCTAGGCCACTGGCACTAAAATTAAAGTTTGATTTAACACTTAGATGGGAAGAACCATAAGGGTTATTAACAGCTATCAATGTTTTTTTAATATTGACCTCAACAATTAAATACAGATTTGAAAGTTTCAACAATGTAATTACAGTAAGACAATGAAGTAAGTAGTTAAGATGAATCTGCTATGACAATGTACAATTTTCTGACATTTAGTGAGCAAGGAACCTCACTGGGGATAAGGCAAATAGGGAGATTTTTTTATGATTTTTACACACTAATGCAACATGTTTATATTATATATTTGTTTGATATGAAAAAAACTGTGGACAATATACTGAAAATGAATAACTCACACAGTAATTCAAATGCTAGTGGAATAATGTAATTAGGTTTAACTACTGTGCTTATGAGGTTCTGTTAAATTTGTTGTACTACTGAAGGTTTGAAAGAAATTCTGGTATTTCAACGCAGATATCAACAAAGACTTATGAGAGTAATATCAATCACAATAAAAAATACTGATGTGAACAAGTTTAATGTAATTTATACCAACATATCAAAATATAACAGCAGAGTTTTTTATATATATATATATATATATATATATATATATATATATATATATATATATATATATATATATATATGTATAAACTATATGGACCTCTGGTCGGTCTTATTCTGACATAAGCCAATAGATGGATGGCTGCCTGAATGCTCACATAATTCAGCTACATTAAATATAATCTGTTTTGTCTTCATATGTAAACAATGCTCAGTTTTATTTATTTTAATAACTAGGATAAATTATGGATAATAAGGATTTGTTAAATCTATCACTGTACTATTCAAGCAATGAAAGCAATTCTTGTACTCCAATCTAAGTGTTAGTCAGACATGCTAACAGTAATCACATATCTGAATGCCACTTTTAACAAGTTTAATGTGATGGATGTTGACACACAGGAAACATGTAAGACACATGACCATCAGAGGTTTGTTTTACTATAGCTCTTTGATTTTATTATTATATAACCTAACTGTTGGACATCTGTTGGAAGTTTTGAATAATGAACCTAGACTGATATGTGTTTATTAATATTTAGACATTTCATCTGAAGTCTGAACAATAAGAATGGTTGAATATTGTTAATTAGAATGACTTGCTATTCTTTTTGCCATACTGTTTAAAAGGCTGAAGGGATCCTATGCCTGTAACTGTTTATAGACAGAGAGAAAAGCAAGACAAACTTCTTGAGTACCTTTCTGATGTCAAAAAAGTGCTTAGCAAGTTTTTGTTACGCACTTCTCAGTGCTATTAAGATCAACGTTAGACAGTGATAGTTGGCAAAGAACAGCGTCAGAAGGTAAAACATATTTAAAAGCAGTTAGATATGTCGCTCTGTCACACAAATGAAAAGTAAGGTAGAATGAAGTGTCTAACAGCTTTTAAAGCTGCTTGTTCTTGTTCTGTCTGCTGCCTGTTTGGCAGCACTAAGTGTTTTACTTGTTTTTAATGGTTTTGAAAGCTGCTAAACACCTTCAATCTCCTAAGCTTTTATTTTCTGTGACTGGAAGTACATGGAGCTGCATTCACCATAATGAATTATGATTGGGTCTCTAGGATCATAACCATTTATCATGTGTTCTCAACATGGATGCCAAGATTTCTCTCCCCATCTTCACTCTTGAGGTCAATTTCTTGGTATCCATGTTGAGAACACACAACAAGTTAGTTATGATAATATACCAACCCAATCATAATATTCTGTTACTGGTGACAATGTTTAAATAAAGTGTAGCATCATACAAATAAGTGTAAGGATATATCAAGTCTAAAGTCAAGAAAGAGATGTATATGCAAAGTTTATGTCATGGGTAGTTTGCACATATAGATATGGCAGAATTATACATTTTATTATAAATCTAAAATTCCTCTCATATAGCCACTGGAAATGTATTAATGCCATACACAGATGTTGATACAAACAAGGAAGATTTTATACTACGGCATTATTCTTGGCTGTCACATTTATGAGTGGGAAGTCCATCAAGGATGATTTTATTCTTCAGTGTTAGATTTACGAGCATGAGGCCTAAGATGGCCCTTACAACACTGCTTCTCAACACAAAGTTTGCGGTTTTTATTATGAGTAAACTTGACTAGTTCAATGAGTGATGACATCTTGAAGTTGGTTTGAAGGTGAAATGTCTATTTAAGAAGTTAAAGAAGCAGCGTTATTTTGTGGTGTCCTTATGACTCCAAATCTCAAGTAATTGAGAGTTACTAAAGACTAAAAGGGAAAAGTCAGTGAACAATAATTAACGGCTGATGGCATACAAAGGATACAGATGACTTAATGATTCTAATTAAAAGCATGATGAAGCTCTTCCACAAGGGGTTATCCTCTTTTTTTTGTATTAATAGCAATGGGTGTTAAACATAAATGGAATTCTGCAGATGACTGTAGTCTGAGAATAAGATGATGTAACTTGGTGCCTTGCTTTCAAGATGAGTCTATGAAACAACATGTTTATAGTTTTAGAGAGTAGCTGTTTTCACCTTCCATAACGGAAACGATAACTGAAAGTGGCTTTAAAACAGTTCACAATAAAGTCACTTGCTAGTTACTGAGCTGGTCTTTGGAAAAGTGTACCTATATACTTGGCTGATTATGAAAAGTTACAACTAGGGTGGAAGTGGATGATTTATTGCATGCTGATTTGGAATGATGGTTAACAAGGTGATGATTTCAGGAAGGATGCCTCTTTAGTGAATAATCCACAGTGATAGACATCTGATGTGAATACCAATGGAGCTTGCCTGAAGTACTAGTGAAACAAAGAAAGGTGAAGTGGGGGTAGTAGTACATTTGCTCATCTTAACCAATCACTCCATCAAAGAATACTATGTTCCTTCATTTGGAAGACATCTTGCATCATACCACTGCATAAATGTGGGATTTCCCCCTGTCTCACAAATTATAGATCCATCACCATCCTGTCCCCTATAGCGAAGATACTTGAAAAGTGTGTACAAGACCAGCTGTTAAAATATGTTACTAACAAGAACCTTCTCTTTCCCACGCAGCATGAATTCTACTCCTACCACAGTACTACCACAGCCCCAGAACCAGAACTCAGGCAATTTAACCTCAGATGAATTTTCTATATCTCTCAAAAGCTTTAGATACAGTCTCCCATCCTAAACTCTTACAAAACCTACCTTCTCTATGATTTACCTCTCCATCTGTGGACTGGTTTAACAGCTATCTCAATAACAGGTATCAAGTTGTAAAATGGCAAAACACTTTCTCGACCTACAAACCCATCTCTTTTGGAGTTCCCCATGGAGCCCCTCTTGGACTTTGCTCTTTAACATGTTCATTAATGATCTTCACACAGCTAGCAATCATGCCATCATCATCCAATATGCAGATGAGTCCACTCTCATTTGCACAGCCAATAACCTGAGCCAGCTAAAAAAACACAACTTAAAAATTCCTCACATCCAGTGAAACATGGTTATTTAACTCACAGCTATTCATAAATCCCAGAAAAACAAAGTTCATACTACTCACCCCATAAACAATCTTTCATTCAGACTAGCAACTTTATAATAACATCCTCTAATAATATGAAAATAAAATGGGTTTCTCATACAAAACTGTTATGCATTACTGTAGAAAACAATCTAAAATCTAAGTACCTGATAAAAGGAGCAGTAAAAAAAAAAAAAACTAGGTAGTCTTTACAGAATCTCCCCTTCCCTGACCAACTCTTCATGCAGATATACAGCTTCATCCTATTTACTCCCAACTCTCCCTTATGCTACACCAGCACTGATAAACCTACAAACCTCTCAACCGAACCTTCTGGACCAGTGTTACAATAATGTCACTAGATTTGCAACTCGCACGCCTTATAAGACCAATCACTACTTTGTCCTGCAAAAACTATCCTGGCTAGATCTTCCCCACCTCCTTATCTTCCAACAACAAACCACCGCATATAAACTAATTTATAAACCAAGGCAATGCTCAGCATTAGCCAATTTTCTCCAGTTGTATTCTCCAAATCGACCTCTCCACTCTGAAAACAAAATACTCCTTTTTGTAATTCCTGCAAATAAAAGTGCAGGAGATTCTGTATATATCTCACATGTTGCCAGACTATGGAACAACCTTTTCCTCCAGCTTAAACAAACCAACACTACCATACATTGAAGCTCAACTCAAATATCTCCTACAATCCTGGCTCTATTCTTTTTTTTTCGATAATCATTTTTATTGCTTTTCAAAACCATAATACAATTCACACACTATTTACATTATATACAAAATTGCTTCCAATGTTTAGTTCCATTTCAAATATCCACATCATACATTAACAATAGATATCGTATTAATCAAGTAAAGGAAAACCTGGCTCTATTCTTGCCTAATACCAGGATATTACCTACTATACCTCATATAACCCTAATACTCACCATATCCTTTTTCTAACACATTTTACTCTGACTGAAATATCCTTCCTACCAGCACTAACCCTTCTCACTCTCTCTCTCTGTTACCCATCGACCCATAGTCTAGATCTCTATAATGCCCACCTACACACTAAAACTACATCTACTCATCCTTCACCTCTCTATCTCAATCCGGTTCTATTTCCTCTTAATTTCATCTTTTTTTATGACTTCTCCTCTCCATATGTCAAACCCCCACTTAACCTCCTCTAGCTAACCCTAAACATACACATCTGACAGCTCCCTCAAACAAACACTGCAAATATGCTGAATATATCTAGTAATATAAGTTTATTACCTTACCATTTGCTCATCAACTTTTGTATAATTCTTGCTCTCTATTATTTGTTTACAACAGTGTCCACTTCCTAATTATAACTGCAACCCACTGGAAAACAATGTTATTTTGTCAATGCGATACTTGTTATGTATAATAACCAAGCTTTTCCCCTCAGCCCTCTGCTGAAAAGGAGTAATTTTTTGACCCAGTTAAATTATCCTGGTCAACAAATGCAAAATAAATAGAAATAAAATATGTTATTACTGTTATGACAGCAGCTGACCACAAGATGGTAACAATGATTTTGAGACTTAATTTTGTCTACTGGCAGCAATGGAGAATGTTGGAATGAAGGGGAAGTAAAAGGTTTGAGTGTTTCATCCATTATGATGTCATAATGCAACAGGCAACATATGTATTACCCTGATTGCTGACAGCTACTTTAATGAAGGATAAGAAGCACAAATAAGATGAGGATGCTATTATTTAGATTTAGACAGTCCAACTTTTAGGGCATGTTTATAATGACTGTTGAATGATTTGTCTGAAGTTAGGTAATGTTTAAGGGTAGTCTTTTATAATAACTTCAGTGTAGTGCTAATGTATAGGATGATACCAGGTTGTAACTAATTCTGGATCAGTACAGTAAAGGGAAAAAGAGACAAATAGGTGAGAGGTATATGATGGTTAATGGACCCTTAGCAATGTTCATTATTTCTACTTTTGTAGTGATTTAACATTGTATGCACTGAAAAGATTAATCCTGGCTTTATATTGCAATAAGAAGGATATTACTAGAGTCACTGTTATCACTGTTTAAAGACAAACAATACTGAATTAACAACATGGACATGGTGTTTGTTGTTTTTGTGTATTTGCTATAATACTATAATCAGTTGCTTTTTTGACAAAATTATTGGATCAAGATGCATTTTATCTGCAGCTTCTCCAGATTATTATGACATAAAAAAGCTTTTATATAGAAAGAAAGAAGGTTGCTTATAAAGGATAGAGAGAGAGATGGGGAGAGGGGATGTAAGGAATGGTCTATGAAAATGAAAACAAAAAGGTTAGCTGTGGCAGTACAGGAGGAAAAAATGTACAGCAGCTTGTTAGCATGAGAGACAGGACATTCCCTGCTCTACTGCATACCTAAGTTTAAATGTCCAGCTGACTTAAGGTTGGTCTGAACCACAGCACAATATCCTTCCTGAGATGGAACTTGTGAAATTTATGTCCATAATCCAATTCCAATTCCTATTTAAGTGAACACTAGTACTGGCAGTCCAAAGAAACCAATGCACCCTATGCACACTCACTGACAGGAGGCCAAATAATGAGTGAATGGGTCAGATGGAAGTTTAGGATCCGTACCCATAACCTTTGGTTACTGCAGTGTTATAACCTATAACAGCATGGCCACCAACATTTATCATATTCATCATTCTAAACCTGGGGCACAGACATACTAATCTCCCCTGTAAGGTGGAACTTCTAACGGGGTAGCGCTGGATACAAGGTGCCTGTGTGGAGTACCTCATCAAAAAGAATTAAAAAAAAAAAAGAATCGAGAGTCTCAGAGACAGTTAGCTAGGGGATATTAAAATGGGCATATAGTGCTATTTTTATTGTATTTATTGCTTTTTTGATTGTGGATGTCCAACTGGGTGGAAAGCCCCCTTTTGGCAGAGGCCAAGGGAAAAAAGCTCCACAAGAAACAGAAAGAGAGAGAAAGTAACAAACAAATATATAAATACATATTGTAATGATCTGAACATAAAATTAGAAAAAAAAATGATTGTTTAAACGTACAACAGTGAGAAAACAAAAACATTGACAAAATAAATTTGAATAGATAACATAAAACAACAGTATAATCATGATACAGGCAATACAATGAGTTGAAAAAACATTTAAAAGTAGATCAGAATGAGTGTTTAGATAAAGTTTAGGTCCATCATTTTTTTATAGTATTAGGATAGTGGTAAAGTGAATTCTCAGAATGTTAAGGGCAGTATGGAAACAATGCATGTGGCCAAACAGGCAAAATAGTATAGTGTAAAATAAAAGATTACCAGTAATTATATCTATATAGTTCTAGGTAGTTACTTAAACAACAAAGAAAAAAGTGTGTGCCTGCTGGAGACTTTAGACTTGAAGCAAGTAAAAAGATGAGGAAGCCAGGGATGAGGCAAAGATTTTGTTTTCATAAAAAAGCAGGCTATCAATGCAATCAACAAAATGAAATAAAAACATGTATGGAAGAAGGAATGTGGGCATTTAGAATAAAGGTAGCAATAAGGGAACAGATGGAAAAAGTTTATTTGATTAAGTACACTTAATATAACAGTTCATGTTCTAACAGATCACTGCTGCAGCATCCTAAGCTATTTGGGTTAACGTTCTACCCAGTATAAGACTGATATGACCACCATCGAGATTTCAAAGCTCCACAGCACCTTTCTTGCGTCCCAACTGCCAGGGTTTGATCAGAGCCATATACAAAGGCAGTTTGGGCAATAAAAGTTTTAGAGCTTTCTTTTCTCAAGAAGGAAGGCTATAGCCCTAAAGGAAAAAAATGCTAGGAAAGGAAAAACAATAGTAAAACATATGTAACAATATACACAAGGGTACACCCATCCATCAACACCCTGGCAAATACATCAAAAACAAAACAATGGGGATAGAAGGAGAGGGTCAGCTACTGCAGCAGTGATCTTTTATAACATCTACTACTATGGCAAGTTTACTTACACAACTATACCATGTTCAACAATAGATCATTGTCGCAGTAGAATAACCTGTTTGGGTATGTGATGACCTACCACTGGTCCACTAATCAAGGAGCCTCAATCCTCACCTCTGGCACCTGTGGGGGACATTCACTGACAGGAAAACAAGTACACACCCATTATTTACAGATGCAGCTCTCTGCATCAAGTGCAATTTTCCTTAAGAGCACACAAAGACCACAGTCAGTCCAGGGCTGGTTTCTCCCTCTTCCTCTAGATCCCCAGTAAGACTTCCCATTGGTACAGCTATAGAGTTGAGTCCTTTTCCAAAGTTCCAAGCCAAGTCCTCCAACACTCTCTCTGTCCAGCCAGTGCTTTGTCCCTGCCCAAGTAGCTCACACACACACACACACACACACACACACACACACACACACACACACACACACACACACACACACACACACACACACACACACACACACACATCTGGGAAAGGCTGGCCTAGGTCTAACAGCTATGCCCCCTTCTGCCCAGACTATAAGGTAGTTACCACTTCCACCAGAGCCCCTCACCAGCTACTTTAAGGCCTTAAACAAAGGGTGCCCAATTTTACCATGTAGTATTAATACTAATAGAAATGGTAGTTTGACCAAGAGCAAGGCTATTAGGAGTGTTCGACACAGTGTCACCAAATAAATATGCAAGTAATCTCAAAACTTAAATACCTCTGCAAGGATCAGCCACAATGAAAGGTTTAAATATATTTAATAATAAAAGAACAAGAAAATACTAAGTATATATTCAGAGTGACATCAGAGTTCAAAACCACAGGAAATATTTAAAATAACATTGCAGGAGAGGCTCAGACAAATAAAGAAAAACAATATCTAAACTAAGTTTTACTATATTCCTGACTGAATCGAAGATAATTACTATACTCCGATATTTACTTAATAGAGCAAGGCAGATGATGCGGTGAGTGGTCCTTCTTGTTGTTGTCAGGCCCAGGACAGAATACAGACTGCTCAAGTCTGTATAAGAGACTTCTCAAAATAATATCTAAAATATTACTGCTGGGAGAGCTTGTAGGATATCATTTCTGGTCATTTGACTTCTAGTTCCCATGCAAACCCCCCATTGCTGGATGCTGCAGGACATAGCACCTACCTGTAAAAATATGCACAGAAGAGTTTTGCAAAGATCTTTGGCAGGGGTTGGAAGTTGTAAAACAACTGCATATCTCCATGCTTTCAGAGTAGTAATTAGTTCACCCCGAAGACAATACAGAAAGCTTCCTAGTACAGACTTTGCGTCACTTGCTGCCTTGAAACCTGTGAGATAGCACATTTATGACCTAGCCTATAAAGTGACTTAATTTCATATATTTTTCTAAAGTTTGCTGGACTGAGGTTAACCCTCCAGTTTCCTCTGTAAACACATATACAATTAAACAGTTACAATAATGCATGGACATTTCTGTTCTCTCCTCTAAAGCACACTGTGCATACATTTCAAACACAAGCACTTTACAAATACCTTTTCAGCACAAACGTCTGTACAAATCAGTTTGATATACACATGACATACAGTTCTAATACATTTGTAACATCAGCAGCTTGTATGACATACAGTTCTAATGCATTTGCAATACAAGCTTCTTGTATAAATCAGTTTGATATTCCACAAATGACAATTATTTACAAAATTTCAGCTAGCTGTGCTGGCAGCACCCCCTTTCATCACAGGTAGATTACCATAGCTTAGGAACATATAATAAGGAAGAAAGATTTCAAGAATCCAGGAGCCCAAAAAGGATGGTCCTAGTAAAGCTTGTTCTGGACCTGGAAAAGGAATCAATTTTGTAATGCTTTGTTAAATTATGTACAGAGAACCATGCTGCTACTTCTAGAGAACTTCTAGAGTCCACCCTTTCCGGAAAGCCTCAGGAAAAGCCAAATGACTAGTAGAGTGGGCCCTAACCCTGCATGGAAGTGTATTGTTTTGTTAAAAATAGCAAAAACACCATAGGACATCCATCTAGAAATTGTCTGCTTAGATACTGGTTGTTCTTTTTCTTACTTTCACAGTATTCAAACAGCTAATCAGCTTTCCTGAAGGATTTAGATCTGCCTTAGTAGTACCTGAGGTGCCTGTGGACATGCTCAGTATGTAGGATTCTCTCTCTCTCTCTCTCTCTCTCTCTCTCATTTTTAGGTTCTAGAAAGTATACAGGAAGATTAATAGAGTGCCTCCACGTAAACTCTGAAAATTACTTTAGGCATAAAAAGGATTTAATCTCAAAGAAACCTTGAACTTGTGGAAAATGAGATAGGGTTAATTCACCATAACAGCCTATAACTCAGATATGCTTCTTGCAGAAGTCAGAGCAATGAGTAACCCTTTTTTTCACGACAATAACCTCAAATTAGTTTGATGAGCTCATTCAAATGGAAGAAGTGTTAAGTTTTCAAAAAGTTAAGATTCCAGGAAGGAGCCACCTGTATTCTATGAGGATGGATATGCCTGTCCCCTTTGAAAAACTGCTTAACTTGAGGACAGATAGAAAGGAAAGTGTCTAAGGGCAGACAAGGAAAAACAGCTGAAAGATGCATCCTGAAAGATGAGTGAGACAGGCCAGAGGACAACAACTCACACAGATAATCTAGAAACAGACGCCTCTGGGCCCTTAAATGGATCCTGGTTCGTAGCATGGCACCAACTACATAAATCTCTTCCATTTACATATATGTGACTTTCTAGCAGAATTTTTTCACCTCCTTTAATACCTGCTGCACAACCTCAGAAAAAAAAGATGTCTAATGAGGTGCATCAAACTCCTGTCCAGTGTGTCAGTAATTCCCGTCAGTGGGGAAGCTTGTGATAATTGTCCAAGGACAGTTTTCAAAGAAGGGAGAAACACTGTTGCCTGAGCCAAAAGGGAGTCACCACCACTAGCTTTGGAGAGTACTTCTGGGTCTTCAGAAGAAGCCGTGGTATCATTGGATGGAAAAGCATACAGGAACATTCTCATCCATGGAAATGAGAAGGCATCTGTCTTCCAGGCCTGTTTGCAGGGAATCCAGATCAAAAGTTCGAAAGGAGGCAAACATCTAATTGAGGGAATTGACCACAGTTGAATCAATTTCTGGAAGACCCCCACATGTAACTTCTAGTCATGAGGGTCTGTCCTGTACTTGCTAAATTAAGATATTTTGACCGGATGGAATGTGTGACCTGAAGAGTTAAAATGAGCTTAGCAGCCACCCCCCCTCCCAGGTTTTCAATGCAAGTTTGCAAACAGGGTAAGATCTGGTATCACTGTGTTTGTTTGACTATGTACTACATCACTGTGGCATTGTCTGTGAACCTGTAGGGGTCCTGATGACCAGAGATGGTTTAAGGCTTTCAGAGCATTGATTACTGCCAGCATCTCTTTGATATTGATGTGTACTTGTCTGCCTTGTGCTTGTTCCATGGATCTTGCACTTTCACTTCTTTCAATACAGCCCCACAAACAAAGTATGAAGCATCTGTTATAACAGACTGAACAGGATGCAGAAGTGACCTGGGTCGAGAGAGAACTAGCCCTCCCACCATTAAACCTCTCTTCCCACAAACCAAAGCACAGGAATCTGAAAATATATAAGGTGTTGATGCTGAGACCTGACTGACCTGAGGTACTACTGAATTTTTCTTATATGAAGTCTGGTCAAGAGAATCAAGGTAAACATAGAAGCCATGAAACCCAGAATCCAGATAAATTCCTTAGCAAATATTAGAAACTGTTTGAAAAAGCAAAGGAAGATTTATTTCACAGTTAAGCTTTGTCTACAGGAAGAAAGACTCTTCCTAGCGAAGTATTCAGAAGCCACTCCAGAAAAAGAAACTATTCTGTGTGAAGGGAAGAAAGAAGATGTTTGTAAACTCACCTGAAACCCCAGACTGAGAAGGGGTTTCATGACATTTGTCAAAGAATCTTGACAGTTGGAAAAACAGTCTGCAACTATAACAACAATCATCCAAATATGGGCAGATGTGAATGTCTTGAAGTTTGCAGTAAGCAATTACTGGAAATTACTGGAACAAGACACTTTGTAAATATCCAGGAAATAAGCCCACAAATCGCAAAAATGATCTGGTAACCTCAGTAAAAACACAAACCACAAATAAAACCACCGTGCTCCACAATGAAAAAACGATCCTTTAATGTAATAAAATAAAATAAAATACTAATAATAAAAACCACCACAGACTAAGTGCTTTCACCTGCTATTATTCAGGCATCATTAGAGTCAAATGGGTACTTCACTCCATACAGCTAAACAGGAAATGCAAGGTAACATCATCTCCTGTTTGTTAAAAGCACTCATTAATAACATAATGAATTACTGAATAAACTAAACCATTGAATCCATAACATTAATAAGTATGACAATAAAAGCAAATAGAAAAACATTAAATATGAACATCTTATAATGTAAACATTTTTCATGTATATACAATGCATAATAACTTCAAAATGTTTTTTTTTTTAATATTTTTAAAATGTTCGCTAAGGGGGTTTTACATAATTCAAAGCCTATAACCACAATTTAAACACACTTTGCTCTTTTTTTTTTTTCTTCAAAATACTGGAAACAGAAATAGTGTCATTAATGCCAGGTCTCTCTTCTTAATCTTAAAAAAAAAAAAAAATCTGATATTTTCACCAAATCGGAATGTCAAAGCAAGACTCTTAATTCTAACTTTGCCATGAAACTGAGTTCATAGGTTCATAGGTTCATACTAGGCTATCTGCCCGAGGGCATTTACAAGCCTAGCCCATCGTTTTGTGGCTTACGCCACCCCTTTAGTATGGGGAACTATACCCATTATTTTGCTGTGCCTCTGTCGAGCAGTGACACTGAGGTAATCCCTGGGGTATATCTGCGATCTCCCATCCATTGGTCAAGATTTCTCTTGAACAAGGCCAGCGAGGTGCTCTGCCTCACATGTACCGGGATTTTGTTCCACAGCATAGGGAGTCTTTGGGTGATGAATCTATCCCTCCAGCACGTCCTATTAATAGCCGTGTCGAGGTTTAAGTCTCCGCCTTGTGGCTCTGATGGATCTAGATTTTTGAGGTGAAGCATATTCATCAAATCTGGGTTTGACATGGCCTTGTATGTTAGGCAAAGGTCACCTCTGAGCAAGCGGTGGCGACTGAATAGAGCTGGAGTTCTTTCAGTCGGGCAGCATAGGACAGATTTTTGAGACCCTTTATCCTTTTGGTGAGGAACTTTGTGGCCTCTCCAGCTGCTGCAAGTGTCGGGTCAGATACATTCCGAATGGGGCATTGTACTCAATCATTGGTCTGATGAGTGATGAGTAAAGGGAGACTATGACCTCCCTTGATCTAGATGAGAATCCCTTCATGATAAGGTGGGCAATGTAGAAGGTCTTCCTGACTACTTTAGCTACATGGGTGTCGAACGACAGACTACTATCAACCTGGGTCCCCAGGTCCCTGATAACTTCTTCTGTGCTCAGTGTATTGCCACCTATTTGGTAGCTAGGGGTAACCTTGTTTTTCCCGAAGGGTATGACTATGCATTTTTTGGCATTTAACTTTAGGCCGTGGCTCTGGCACCAGTTATCCGTTCCTGTGAGACCCTTCTGAAGGATATCTGTGTCAGATGTGTTTTCTACTATGGCGCCCAGTTTGCAGTCATCTGCAAACTTTGTCAGCCATAACCCTCCTGTGTTTGCTTGTACTTGGAAAAGTAGATGCCAAACAAGAGTGGGCCCAGGACTGAGCCCTGTGGGACACCACTTGTGACAGGCTTTGAGTCTGACATGGCGCCAGCAACTCTGACCTTGTGGGTTCTGTCACTCAGCCAGTTTGCAACCCATCTTGTGATGTATGGGTTAACATTTAAGCTGATGAGTTTTTCAATGATACCCGAGTGGGGTATTGTATTGAAGGCCTTAGCCAGATCGAGGTAGGCTGTATGGACTGCCTTTCCCTCATCAATGGCTTTGGTGACTGTTTCAAAAAAGTCAACCAAGTTTAAAAGGCATGATCTGCCTTTGACAAAGCCAAACTGGGTTGGATCCAAAGTCTGCAAATTCCCTATGTCTTTATTTATGAGGTCCATTATGATCCTCTCCATGGCTTTGCAGATAAGGCTTGTCAAGCTAATGGGCCGGTAATTTCCAGGGTCGGTGGAGGCACCGCCTTTGTGAAGTGGGACCACAGTTGCAGTGCGCCACTCCCTGGGTACGTATCCAGAGGTAAGACTTTGATTAAACAGCTGTCCTAGCTGTGGGTTTAATTCCTCATTGAGTTCGTGGAGCACACAGCCGGGGACACCATCAGGTCCCATGGATGCTGTGTTTTTTGCTTTGGAGAGAACAGTTCTCACTTGGGCGCTGGAGATGTTTGGGGGGCTGCAATCGTAAAAGAATGAGAGGAAACAGGGTTTGGAAAGATAACATTTGAACTTTGTCATCTTGACACAAATACTCCCTCTTTCTTTGGCACCAAGAAAATCCTTGAATAAAAACCTCTGTCCATATGATCAGAGAGAAAGTACACTTACCATAAATGTAGATGTTTGAGTGTATTCACTGTTGCAGTCGTCACATTTGGGTTATCCCTGTCAGGGTAGCCCTCGGCTGGCCCGAATACCAGAGGCTTAGTATTTCTGCGTCGGTTGCTGTTGTTTCAGGACTGATGTCAGGTTGTCAGTAGCATAAAGTAAGGCAGCCAATGCCATTACATTGGTTTTTCTTGCCCTAACCTGTCAGGAGCCCTCAAGTAGGAGCCAGGTTCTGGTGGAAAAACCCCACCAGTAGAAAGTAAATACCAATAAGTCCCTTGCAAGGAAAGAGAAGATGAAAAAAAGGGGGATGGAGGGAGGGAAACCAGGACTGCAACAGTGAATACACTCGAACATCTACATTTATGGTAAGTCACATTGCCACAGTAGACAGGAAGTCCTTCTATGTGGCACACCTCATCATAAAAGGGTTCTCATCCAGGAAAAAATAGGTCATTGTTCCCCTCTACTCGACACTCATTAGACCCATTATAGAGTACAATGCCCCTTTTGGAATGTACCTCACAAGACATCTGCAGCAGCTAGAAAGGCCACAGAAGTACCTCACAAAGAGGATTACTGGCCTCAAACAAATGCCCTACACTGACTGCCTCAAAAAACTCCAGCTTTACTCCATAGCATATCGCCTACTCCGAGGTGATCTCTGCCTAACATATAAAGCTATGTCAAACCCAGAGCTGTTGGACATGCTACACCTAAAGAAATCCCAATCCCTCCAAGCTACACGCTCTAGGGACCTAAACCTTGTCACCACAATAAACAGGACATGCTGGAGGGATAGATTCCTGTCTCAGAGACTTCCCATACTCTGGAACAACCTACCCATCTATGTCAAGCAAAGTTCTTCATTAGCACTCTTCAAGAAAAATTTTGATGAATGGATGGGAAATAGGAAATACACCCCAGGGATCACTTCTGTGTCTCTGCTCGACAGTGGCACAGGAAAATAACTTTCTTGGGTGGCGTAAGCCAGTGAACCTTGTTGGCTAGGCTTACGTAGGCCCTTGGGCTGATAGCTTAGTACCTAATTATGAACCTAAGCGTACACAACTGTACTATGCTCTTTGTGTTTCACTGTTGCAGTCATCACATTTGGGTTGATTCCCAAAGCTGAGGAAATGGGTGGAGGCAGTCAAGGAAACTAGGGGCTGGCTAGGATGCCCTGCAGGACTGCAGAGGCAAATCCTGCCCTGGATTTGGAGAAGAGAGACAGATGGTAACATTTGGTAAAGGTGTGAACAGATGTCCAGATGGGGACTCCTCAGAGGAAAGCTGCAGTGGTGGAGGCTGCTCTGGTGGAGTGAGTCCTGACCCCCTAGGGGGAAGGCTTTCCGTGTTGTTTGTAGCTCGGAGACCCTTCTGGCTGAAGTGATGGCTAGAAGGAAAGCTGTTTTCCAGGAGATAAATTTTAGCTCTGTGGAAGAAGCTGGTTCAAAGGGGGGCAGGGTGAGCTTTGCCAACACAAAGTTAAGGTCCCAAGGTGGGGTTGGTGCTCTTCTGGGTGGCCTCAAGTTGCTAGCCCCTCTCAGAAACTGTTTGATTAAAGGGTGTGAGAAAAGGGGCTGCTCAGTGGGAAAATGAGCAGAAATAGCAGAGGCATGAATTTTAGTAGAGGAAAAAGAGAGGTCACAGTGTAGCAGGTCAGCTAAGTAATCCAGGATGAGAGGGAGGGAGGGATGTGCCGTACTGGTTCCCTTAGCCTGAATCCAGGTGCAGAACCCTTTCCATTTGTCAGCATAAGACTTTCTAGTGCTAGGGCTTCTGGCCTCATGTATAACATCTAGAACCTGTTTACTGAGGTTGGCAGACTGATAGGGGGTTAGGGAATAAGCCAAGCTGCCAAATTGAGTGTCTGCAATTGGGGATGCATGAGTTCCCCTTCCCTCTGGGTCAGGAGGTTTGGAATCTGAGGAAGATGCCAAGGTGCCAGTGGGGACAGGCTGCACAGCAAGGGGTACCAGTGCTGGCAAGGCCAGTCTGGAGCTATAAGAATTGCCCTTGGTTTTTCCTCCTTTATTTTGAGCAGTACCCTGGGGATGAGATGTAGATGAGGAAAGGCATAGTCCAATAGGGTGACCCAGGGGAAGGAGAGGGCATCCACTTTCCAAGCCATGCAGTGATACTTCCTGGTGCAGAATTTGCTAATCTGATCATTGGTGTGGCAGGCAAAGAGGTCGACCTTTGGTATGCCCCATTTCTGGGTTATTAGGGTGAAGGTTCTTCTGTTCAGCTGCCACTCGTGTGGGTCCAGAAGATTTCTGCTTAAGTGGTCTGCCAGAGAGTTGACAGAACCTAGTAGGAATTGTGCTAACAGGTGGAGTTGCATGGCAGAGGCTGTGTGCCAAAGGGTCATGGCCACCTGCTTGTTGATATACCACATCACAGTGGTGTTGTCTGTTTTGATCAGGAGAGCCTTTGGGGAGAGAAGGGGCTTGAAAGCTATCAAGGCGTGCTGGACAGCCATCATCTCTTTTTGGTTGAGGTGCAGATGGATTTGCTGTGGGCTCCATTGGCCCTGTATGCACCTGCCATCCAGGTGTGCACCCCAGGCATAGTGGTGAGGGTCTGGCAGGTGGGGGGGGGTGGTGGTGGTGAGAAAGGTAGTCTCTTGTTGTGGGAACATGCTGTTGCCCACCAAAGAAATTATTTTCTGAGGCAAGGTATTATAGCAAACAAAAACACTGTCAAAGCACCCAAACTTCACAAAAACATATGAAAAACTGGATGACCGGGCTGAAAGAAAGAGACTGCTCGCAGAAATGGTGTACAAAAATCTTTACTAGTGCTTCCTGGTACCTCGGCTCAAAAGCCTTTCAAAGGAATAACTTTTGCTCGAGCTTGAGCTGCATTAGCTGGCTCATCATGGCTGGAACCCAGGCTGAAGCTACTTCCATCTCCGGTCCTACTTTACTGGTAGAAATTTGGAAGGAAAGGGATGCCAGAGCAGCTTTAAATGATCTCCAGTCCTTGGGGAAGCCGGATTCGCATGAGGGAAATTTCATGCATTTGGAACGGTTTCTTAACAAGGAGATAATCTTATTCTATGATACTGGTTTACTGGAGAAATATCTAAGCTTGGACTTGACCCCTAGGGGTCTTAGGATGATCGGTTACCTTCTTCAGATTTCTCCAATGATGAGACTTATCTATTTGAGGAATGGAAGCGTACTGCTTTAACATGTACTGTGGGGGTTGGCTGAAAGTGCTGATGAAAAGGAATGTGAGACAACATGCTAATGTGCAGGAGGAGATTTTGCCATTACAGGAACGGTTAAGCAAATCCGCTCCTGTTATATGTTTTAACAGCAGAATCAAGGAAATTCAGAGCCATGTCAGCAAGGTGGAGGCGGCGGTGATTATAGTGAAGAAGGGGAAATTACAGCGTGATATTAGGGATTACAAAAATAACATTATTTCTTGGCAACGTAAAACAAGAAGGGGCAAGTCCAGGAATGTTCGTAATGGAAGCAAATCCCGGATATCACGAGATTCTTCAGCTTCCTTGGCTGAGACAGCGTCCATTGGTAAAAAGAATGTATCGTTTGAGGAAGTTATTTCAACTGAGGGTATTGTAGAAGAACAATCTTCTTTGGCACAACAAGTTAAAACTCGTGGTCGGAAATGGCAGGGAACGAATTAGTACGGTAGTAGTGGCAACAACAGAAGAAGGAAGAACTACTGGCAGTTACAATGACTTAGTTTGTGACTCTTTTTGTAATGTTAATGTAAAGGCGTGTGTATCACCCAGGTATGTGGTGGATGAGCACATTCAGGGCAATCGGACTGACTAAAAAATCATTAATCTCTGACTTAATTTTAAATAATGATGTAGAAGCACTGTTATTGAAGGGAACAAAATTTGTTCCAACATTTTTTCCAAGTTTAGCTGATATCATTATGGAAGCAAGTCATTTTTGTAGAAAATTGTATTTAAAGGCGTTTTTTCAAAATCGTGTATTGAAAGCCAATGATAATGCTGGGGTCAGTGATGAAAATGATGTTAATAATTCAAGTGTTTGCTATGATGATTCACTTCTTAATGTGTCTTTACATGCAAATGGATTTTGTGACATTATGGTTGATTCACCTGAAGGGGAAGAAGAGGCCAATATTGTAAGTCATGATAGGGGTTTTTGCACAGGTTATGGTAGGTTAAGAGTTCCACAAGTCCCTGACCGCAGCAGGTTTTTTCCACCCAAATTGTCAGCAATGGTACATCAGTTTGAAAATGTCTTGTACATAGAAATAGAATTGGAGTATGAAAAATTTAGGCAAAGATACAGAACATATAATTTGAATAAAAATGAGTGGTTAGCTCTAAATTATTTACGAGATATGTATAGCAACTATGTTTATACTCAGGCTGATAAAGGTGGGAATTGGGTGATATTACCTAGAGTAAAATACAATGCTATTGCGGAAGAATTGTTGAGGGACCAATCTGTTTATACTAGGGTGCGGGGAGAGGTCATCTCCACATTTAATGGTGAATTGCTGGAACTTTTGGAAAGGAGTGAGAGATTGGGATTTTTCACCCAATGGATGTTAAGAAATTGTATGTGAGGAACCCCAGGGATGACAATTTCTTCATTATCCCCAAGATTCATAAATGCTTAAGTAACCCACCGGGTAAGCCAATAGCATCAGGAAAGGGTCCTTTTTGCAGAATGTGGGTATTTTTTTTGGATCATCAGTTGAAGGCATATTTAAGTAAAGTTGCATCTCACATTAAAAATGGTAAAGATCTATGTAACCTGGTAAGAGGAATGAAGTGGAATACTGAATACTATTTGGCAAGTGTGGAAGTTAAAGCGCTGTATACAATCATTAAAAATGTTTGCGGTTTGGAAGCAGTTGGCAAGTTAATGGGGGAGGGTCCACGTACAACTTTTGTACTACAATTATTGGAGTTTTCTTTAACACACAATTGTTTCAAGTTTAATAAATGTATTTTTTACAAAAATAAGGCACTGCGATGGGGGCTTCATATGCACCTTCCCACGCCATTATTTTTATGAATTACTTTGAAAATTTGTCTATAATACTGAATTTTTTAGATGCCATGTTATCACCTACAAGAGATATATAGATAATTTCATTTTTATTTGTAGGGGTAACATTTTAGAGTTTCAAGAGATTGTGGACACCCTAAATAATAATTTTGGGTTGGAATTCACATACAAAATTGATAGGGAAAGGATTCAATTTCTTGACTTGGAGTTTTTCATAACAGATCATGGAGAAATATCTTTCAGGCCCTTTAGTAAAGAGACTGCTGTCAACAACTTTTTATTAGCTGAAAGCATGCATCCCCCCCACCTATTGGCTTCACTTCCTTATGGTGAGTACAACCGTATTTTTAATAATACTTGTGATAAGCACACCATTAAAGAGGAATTTCAGAAAGTTAGACAAGAATTGTTGGAGAGGTTATGTTCCACATGTTCTTGACAAAGCTGAAAAGAGATTTGGGAATTTATCATCAATGACATGCAGTTCTTTTAATAATACACAAGGTGGTTTCAGGGCAAAATTTAAAGATGTGATTAATGAAGATAGCGAGGAGAAAATATTCTTTGTTTCCACGTATTCCCCCTTTTCAAAGATGGTTGTACAGAGGTTTTGGCCTATGGTAGCTAATGATCCTACCCTGGCAGGTTTGTTTCCCAAAAGAACAATGTTCTCATACAGCAGATTTTTAAATTTGAAGGAATTATTAAATATGAAGAAAGTAAGTGGAAACTGGGCATAAACAGGTTGTTATCCCTGCGGATGTTGTAAGGTATGCAGCAAAGTTTGAAATTTAGGTGGAATTTATATAAATGGTAAAAAGTTTAAGGCCATGGATTTGTTTAATTGCTGGTCTATGGGGTTGTTTACATCATAGGCTGTGGGTGCAAACTCACAAGGTTTTACATAGGACAAACCAAGAGAATGGCAAAAAATCATATGGAACACCTGGATGACATTAAACATGGCAGGGTTGAAAATCCTGTGGCACATCATTTTCAGATAGCCCATGCTGGGTCGGATGTTAGTTTGTTTTTCAGTATTTTGGCCAAACCTCTCAATAAACAAGGTGAGGATTTTCTAACTGGGTTATTAAAATTAGCGAAAAAGTTGATTATTACTTTTGGTACACTATTTCCTAAGGGTTTGAATCATAAGTTCAATATTAATGTTTACTAATAAAGAATATTTTTATATATATTATAATATATTTTAGTTATTACCAAATTAAGTTATGAAATGCATTTTAGGGTGATGTATATGTAGTTGAATATTATCTTGAGGGCATGTTTCAAGATCATTTATCAGCTTTACTAATATGCAATTATTGTTAATAGTGCATTATAAATGTTTTTTATTTATTATTAATAAGGTCACAAAGTGTATTGCAGAGATATGAATGATTGGGATGTTCATAATTCATATATGTGTGCACAGACTTCATACATCTTGGGTGCTATATTTATATTTATCAATTGCAATCATTATTTGCATATTTTGCATTTTGCACATTGAGGGTTGTATGTTTATTTCTTCAGAAATGGTTAATATGTAGGGTCTAATTACTGACGCAATGCAACTTCCAATTGAATGATGATGTGATAATTAGCCTCTTAACTTGTATTTAAAGTTGTTGCATTTGGTGCAAAAATTATTCCTTTGAAAGTCTTTTGAGACGAGGTACCGGGAAGCACTAGTAAAGATACATATACACCATTTCTGCGAGCAGATTCATTCTTTCAGCCTGGTCATCCAGTTTTTCACGTTTTTGCAAGGTATTATAGGTATAAGAGTCTCCAGGTCTTGAGAATGTTGACACCAAATGCTTTTTAGGTACCACTGAAGTTTCCTCATATGCAGTCTGGCATATGGAATGAGTAGTATGCAAAATGCCATGAACCCCAGAGCTTGCAGGATTTTCCCTGCAGACAGCTGGGGTCTGGTGGCTAGCTGAGAGAAGTAGGCTGTTAGTAATGTTTGTTTTTCTGGAGTAAGGAATGCCATCTGGGATGCTGTGTCCAGGCTTGCTCCCAGAAATATAATCCTTTGGGTGGGTATGTGTTTGGATTTCTTTTTGTTTATTGTGTACCCTAGGGAGGTTAGTAGGGACTTTACAAAGGCCAGGTGCATGAGCAGTTTTTCCTGGCTGTCTGCTTGGATTAGGCAATCGTCTAAGTATGGGTAAATCTGGATATTCCTTTGTCTGCAAAAGGCAATAGCCGGAGAAAGACATTTTGGGAAATCTCTGGGAGCAGTAGATAAGCCAAAGGGAAGCACAGAGAACTGAAAGTGCTGGGATCCTGCCCTGAAATGGAGATATTTCCTGCATGATTTCCTGATAGGAATGTGGAGGTAGGCCTCTTTTAGGTCTAGGGTAGCTAGCCAAGCATCCTTGGAGAGCATGGGTAGCAGCTGCTGGAGAGTGAGCATTTTGAATTTTGGGATCACCAGGAAGGTGTTTAGAATGGATAGATCGAAGATGGGGCACCAGGTGCCCTCTTTTTTGGGTACTAGAAAAAGTCTGGAGTAGAAACCTTGGCCTTTTATGTTCTGCAGTAACGTATTCTACTGCCCTCATAGAAAGCAGGGAAATGACTTGCTTTTGTGTCTCTGCCCACTGGTTTGGGGGTAGATCTGGGAACCCTTTTGGAGTAGGAAGGGTATGGAAAGAAAATTTGTATCCCTGGGGCACTATGTTGATAACCCAGCGGTCATTGGTAATGGTGCCCCAGGTGCTTGCATGAAAGGAGTGTTTTCCTCCCAGGGGAAAGTGAAGGTGGGCAGAGGGAGGGGTTCGGGGAGGAGAGTCATTGTGAGTTCTTACCATAGGTGAGTGGCTTAGAATTCCCTGGTTTTGAAGTGGAAGTAGTCTACTGCTTGGATCTCTGCATTCCCTGTGGCTACTCTCTGGGGGGTTTGGCTCCCTGGGGTATAGGCTGAACTGGCCTATTGGGAGCAGGAAAGGACCAGTGCTTGGTGGGACAATGCCTGCTGAACCTGGGTGGCTGGACCTGTAAAAAATCCTTAGCTGTCTGCATAGATTTTGCATTTTCGTCCATCTTTTTTAAGACCTCTTCTGCCTTATTGCCAAATAAGTTGTCTTTGTGCAAGGGGCATCCAACAATTTAGATTTGAGATGGTCTGGCCAGGGCTGTTCCTTAAGCCATGCATGCCTTCTAAGGATAGATCCGGTGATTGTTGCACTGCAAGAAGTTTCTAGGGGGTCAAAACCAAAGTGGAAGGTGTGTTTAGTTACTTGACTTGCAGAAAGCATTAACTCTTGTAACTCTTTAGATTCTGCACAAGCAAGAAAGGAAGACATTTTCTGTTTGAGGAGTTCCAGGGTATGTTGCTGGAATTTTAGCATTCAGAACTGACAATTTAATGCTCTGATAGCAAGAGTAGCTGAGGTGTATACTTTTTTACCCCATCTGTCTAGTGCTCGAGAATCCTTGTCTGAGGGGGTGGGATTCTTAGCAGAGGTTGCTTTAATTCCTTTAGGCCCTTGAGAAATTACCTCAGGGTCAGCAGTAGGATTTTTAAAAAGAGATTTGTGAGAGTCAGAGACTCTGTAGTACCTGTCTGGTTTTCTGGGTGCAGGAGGGAAGGTGTCAGGAGTCAAGCTGGCTTCCAGGAAGACATCCTCCACAACATCCAGGACTAGGGGATGGCTAGTGGTCTGTGCTGTGGAAGATCTAAGAATTCCCTGAGTCTCTTTTTAGCCTGAGGGTAGCCCTGACTCTCCCATTGGAAATGCTCTCTTAAGGTGCGAAGGGTTTCTCCCAAAGGAAAAATCCTCTGGGGGGAGAGGCTGAAGGGATGGAATCCTCTGCATCAGAATCCTCATAAGTAGAGAGGGGTTGCATGTCTTCATATTCAGAAGCATCAGAGTCATCTGACTGGTTCAGGACAGATCTCTTTTCCTTTTGGAGGGGTAGCTTGGCTTCTCCTGATCAGCATAAGGTCTTCTGACATTTTAAGCATTTGAGACTGAGGCAAGGAAGCAGGTGCCTTAGATTGGGTCATCGGTTTCTTGGGTGTGGTTTGTACCCTGGGCCTAAGAAACTCAGTCGTTTTCGAAAGAACAGTAGTGGCGAAAGAAGACATCGGTTTGTGCTGAGAATCAGTAGTGCAAAGGACTTCCTCGGAAGTCGGTGGCAGCTCAGTGGCTCCAGACCCATCCAAGTTAGAGACGACCACAGGATCCTTAGTCAGCGAAGAGTTCTGTGGCATACAGGACTCCGAAAGGATCTCGATATCGGCCTGCGAATCCACAGAAGTGGGCATCAGGGGCTATGAAAGCACCTCACTGAGAACCGGAGAACTGACGACTAGCTTAACGGGAGCATCGTCGGTAGGTTTGGACCTGTGCAGTCTATCCCTGTCTTTATCTTTACGTTTTTTCGGAAGATCTGCTGTCGGACGGAATACTGAAGCCATATCGGAGTGCGAGGACTGTAAGCGAAAATATCTAGCTACAATAAGGGCCCGACAACGGATAGTTCTGGTCATGAACAAAGCACAGAAGCGACAGTGGGGGACGTCGTGGTCTGGGCCTAAGCAAATTACACAATAGGAATGAAAGTCTCAGTGTGGTATTTGCTTTCCAACAGGCGATACAATTGTTAACTTTTTCTGACATCGGTTAGTGCAAGAAAAAAGGCTCCCCAATGGGGTACTTGGCTTTAGAAGACTTCGGCTTCAACTCAGTAGATGAAACTCGGGTAGCGGCCGACCGGCACTTGTGCGAATTGCTTCTGCTTCAGGCTCCACGGCAAGAAAGACTGATGTAATGGCTTTGGCTGCCTTACTTTATACTACTGATGACCTGACATCAGTTCTGAAGCGACAGCAACCGATGCAGAAATACTAAGCCTCTGGTATTCGAGCCGGCTCAGGGCTACCCTGGCAGGGATAACACAAATGTGTGACTAAAACAGTGAAACATGAAGAACATCTACCTCCATGAACCCTGGGACAACTGTTGCTTGAAAAATAGAGGAAATGGGGATGTTTGGTTTACAGGATGAGGAGGGATCCCCTATAAAGGAGGAAAGGACTCCCACTGCCAATTGTACCTATTTTGGATGATTTCCAGAACTCATATGTCTGAAATAACGCAATGCTAAAGAGGAAGATTAAGACCCAGACTGAGGAATAGATTGCCAGGATTGGGAAGGTGGAACTTGGACAGGCAAGTAGTCATTCAGACTTTTTAGTCTGTCCTTGATTGTGAGAGGCTTTCCCTTTTTTTTTTTTAGAGCCTCCTTGCCATTGCTTTTTAAAATCTTGTTTGTTAGCCCCTTGCTGCTTAATCTGCTTTTTGAAAATGGGTGCCGAGTTAGAAAGTTTTTATTAAACTTAGAAAAGGAGGTTTGAAGATTTTGGGTCACCTCTTGAATCCATTTCATCAAATGGGCGGTGCAGTGGTGCAGAGGTTAGCATTGTCGCCTCATAGCAAGAGGTTCTCCAGTTCAATTCCCCTCTGAGGTGCCTTCTGTGCAGAGTCTGCATGTCCTCCCTGCATTCGCGTGAATTTCCTCTGAGTACTCCAGTTTCCTACCACATTCCAAAGACATGCATCTGAAACATTTCTCCCCAGGCCTCTGATGAAAATGGGCTCTGTCCCAGTCAGACTTTCCACATAAAAAAGAAATGATGTACTCACCATAACGTTCCATGTTTGTAGTCCATCTCACCCTTCATTCTTATATATGGGTTCGAGGCCGATCCTTGGCTCCAACTTGGCCTAATAACAAGTTCAAAGTGTTCTAGTTGGCTCGTGGCTAGGTAGGTATCCCATGATGCACCAGCATAATCCCCAGATCTTGTTTGCTGCTAACTATAGAGAGAAAGTACAAAAAAAAATATCCAAAAAGAATAATAATAATAAAAGGTCTCCACTTGTTAAGAAAAAACTTTTGTCTGTCTCCAGATCCTTCCAGGAGTGAGGTAGGAGGGTGGGTTCGTAAGAATGAAGGGCGAGATGGACTACAAACATGGAACGTTATGGTGAGTACTTAACTTCTTTATGTTCTGTAGTCCTATCTCGCCTTCATTCTTACACATGGGACAGCGTCCCTAGCACCTTACTCTTGGGTGGCTCACGGAAAAATACTCCTGAGTACCACGGAACCAAAGGAGGCTCTACCCATAGAAGCCAAATCCAATTTGTAATGAGTAATAAAGGTGTGAGTGGGAGCCCATGTTGCTACTGCACAAATATTATAATTGGAACCCTGGCTTGAAAGGCTGCAGAAGTAGAATGGGATCTTGTAGAATGAGCCTTAACTTTGAATGGTAAAGGCTAACCATTGGAAGAATAAATGTAGGATATACAACTGAAGATCCAATTAGAAAGGGTCACTTTGGAAACCTGGAGACCTACTCTGGAGTCAGAAAAGGAAACAAACAATTGGCCTGACTTCCTGAATTCCTTGGTCCAGTGTAGATAGAACCATAATTGTCTGTGAATGTCTCAACTGATGGAATCTGTATTCTGCTGCATTGGGATAATTAGGGAAGAACACCGGAAGCTCTATAGTTTAGTTCAAGTTGTTAAGAGAGCACACATTGGGGACAAAGGATAGATTAGTATGAAGAGATACTCTATCTTTGTGAAAAATCAAATAAGGGGGCTTGACAGACAGTGCTTGTAACTCTGATACTCGTCTAGCAGATGTGATTGCCACCAGAAACAGAGTCTTCCAAGACAGAAACTTCAACGAACACGAATGAGCTGGTTCAAAGGGTGGAGACGTTAATTTGGATAGAACGAAGTTTAGATCCCATGAAGCTACTGGTTCCTGAAAGGGAGGTCTCAACAAAGTAGCACCTTAAGGAAGGTCTTACACAATCTGTGTGACATCAGACTGGACTCATGTTGACCCAAATGAAAATTTTATATTGCTGCCAACTGAACTCTAACTGTGACAGCAGCAGTGGTGAAAAAGTTCAGACAAGAATTCCAATATCACAGGAATAGATGCGGTATACGGATCAACATTCCTTTCTTCAGCCCAGATAGAAAACCTTCTCCATTTGCTGGTGTATAGCTTTCTAGTGGAGGGTTTGTGAGAAGATGTAAGAATGTGGGTCACAGTGGGTGAGAAATCATGAAGCCTGACTAGGGATGGAACCGGAGCAGCCAAGCTGTCAAATTGAGGGTATGGAGGTTGGGATGAAGAGAGCCTGATGTGTGTCAATAGATCTGTCACTGGATCCAGAGTCCATGGGTGGTCTAGTAGATGAGGCCAGAGAAAGAGAAACCAAACCTGACGAGGCCAGTAAGGAGTGATGAGGATCAACTTGCTTCCCAACAGTTTCGCTTTTTGAATCCCCTTGGATATGAGAGGAAAGGGAGGGAAAGCATAAAGGAGACCCAGAGCTCAATTGTGAACAAGTGAGTCTCTCGCTGACTCTCCCGGAGGGGGGATAAGAGAAAAATAGCTGCTGCATTTGGAGTTGATCAGGCTAGCGATAAGATCACAGCAAGGCTGTCCCCATCTGCGGAAAATCTGTTCCGCTATTTCCTGCTTCAGAGACCACTCGTGAGGCATCAAGATTGCCTGGCTGAGTTTGTCGGCTATCATGTTGGTTGTCCCCGGGATGTCCATTGCCACTAGAAAGCACTGGGAAGATATCGCCCATTTCCAAACACCAACAGCCTCTTGACAGAGTGGGTATGATCTGGATCTGCCTTGTTTGTTGATAACCATACTACCGACATGTCTGATTGTATTGCTATCGTCCCAAGAGGAAAAAAGGTCGTGGAGTGCTTACAACGTCAGAAGCACTGCCTTCATCTCTGCCTTCATCTCTAGAACACTGATATGCAGGTGGACCTCGTGATCTTGCCATGTGCCTTGGACAGTCCTGCCTAGATAATGCCCCCCCACCCTATCTGTGAGGGATCCGTGGTCACAGTAGCAACGGGTTGTCAAGGAAGGAATGGAGTGCCTGTGGTTAGCTGGTTGGACTAGATCCACCAACGGAGGTCCTTTTTGCAAGACTCTGTTAACAGGATGTGGTGGTATAGAGGCAGTTGTTGGAAGGACCACTGGGACTATAGAAGCCATTGAAGAATCCGCATGTATAGT
Source organism: Protopterus annectens (assembly GCF_019279795.1). Classification (NCBI taxonomy): domain Eukaryota; kingdom Metazoa; phylum Chordata; order Ceratodontiformes; family Protopteridae; genus Protopterus; species Protopterus annectens. The sequence continues at coordinate 1,179,885,338 of NC_056739.1, read as the reverse complement.
CTGGCAAGAGGGACTAGTAATATGACTATGATCAGGCCATGGTCCCTAGAAGTTTCAGCACTGTCTTTGCCTTGACTTTCCGGAGGGGGAGAAGATGAAGAACTTGTTGTACAAGATGCTGTGCTCTTTCTGCTGGAGGATGAGCCAACATGGCATCTGCGTCTATTTCTATGCCTATAAAAGTCACAAATTGAGAGGGCGATAAGGCAGACTTTTCCCAATTTATAGTAATCCCTAACTGGGCACAAAGTTGGATAGTGGAGTCTCTGGTTTAAAGAAGTAGATGCCTGGTGGAGGTGGTCAGGAGCCAGTCGTCCAGATACGGAAACACTTGGAATCCTAGATGTCTCAGATGATGTGTCACTACTGCCATACACTTGGTGAACACCCTGGGGGCTGTGGTGAGACCAAAGGGCAGAGCACGAAACTGGTAATGATTGGCTCCCAGCTGAAGCGTAGATGGCTCCTCGATGCTCTGTCTATTTTTATGTGGTAATATGCGTCTTGGAGGTCTATTGAGCACATCCAAGTGTCTTTCCCTAATAGAGGGAGTATAGACTGCAGTGTCACTATCCGGAATTTGTCCTTCTTTATGGATTTGTTTAATTTGCTGAGGTCCAAGATGGGCCTCCAGTCCCCTGTACGTTTTGGCACAAAAAAGAATCTGGAGTAAGTTCCGAATCCTGCCTGGTCTGCGGGGACGGTTTGGATGACTCTGTTTGAGAGTAACTTGTTCACTTCTACAGTTGCTTGATCCCTGTGATTGGGAGGAACATCCGAGATCCTCTTGGGAACATGAGGTGGAAGAGAAAAAGGTATGGAGTAACCTTTGGTGATAATTATTTGTACTCATTTGTCTCGGGTGATACTTAGCCAGGCTTCTGGATACAAAGAAATGCGACCCCCAACCAGCTCACGAGAAACACAGTCGGGCCCCCACATCAGAAGCGCTGATAGGGCCGGCCATGAAATGAATCTCGGCCTCCCTGGTTTTGCGGTCCGTCCCTGCCTCTAGAGCAACATCTACCATTTGCTCCTTCTCCTCTGCCTCTGAAGGAGGAGTCACCCTGTGCATCTTGGAAAAACCTCTGGGACTCCTTGAACCACATTTTACCAACTCTCTGACCCTTGGGGTATGGTCTAGAGGAGACGGTAAAACGTACTCCCACGGCACAGAGCGTTTTCCCTTCTTGTTCGCATCTGGTGAGTGTGTCCTTTACCTTAGGTCCAAACAAGGAAGAACCGTCAAAGGGGTCGTTGGTAAAGGTAGACTTGAATGGCTTCACAAAATTACACAAGCGCATTCAGGAACTCCTGAACCCGCTGGCTGCTCGCTCCATCGGCTGCACAAGAAATCAGCCTCATGGATGAGTTAACAATGGAATTCAAGGTGGACAACTGAGCAGACACCTTATCAGAAATTCCTTCAGTAGATGCACTTTGTAGAGTCTCTCCTAACTCCTTAAAGAGATCTCTCAGAAGCCTTGTAAAATGTGTTGGGTAGTTCAGCCATCTGAGAGTGAATGCCGCTGATGAAAAGATACGCTTCCCATACCTGTCCTTCGTTCAAGACTCCTTGTTCGGTGGATAGACAGATGAAGAAGCCTCTGCTAGTTCCTTCTTAGTGGCCACTGCCACCACCATGGCATCTATAGGAACACCCTTGGATAAAAATTCCTTCTCCTTAGGGGCTGACAAAATGTTATTGGGTCTCCTGGGAACTGGCTCCACAGCATCAGGAGTCTCCCACACCTTTCGACCAACAAGATCTAAAAGTTCATCAAAAGGTGGAGACACCCAAGAGGCTTAAGGTTGAGACCCGAAAGTCTTCAGGTACACTGACTCCTCATCAGAAGGGGCAACAATGGGCCAGCCGCACCTCTGTTTAAGGATCTCTAAGATGTCAACAAAGGAGACATCATCAGAGGATGACTTGGGGGACCCTTCTGACTCCTCGAAGTCGGCGTCGGAAATAAGAGACTCATCCTGGGAGTCTACATGCTTCCTCTTGCATGTCCTCTTCTGAGGGGGCTCCTCAAGAAGGGTATTCTGGGGAGGTCTTGGAAGAGTGAGGGCCACCAGCCAGAGGTTCCTGAGGCTGCGGATCACTGCTATCTAGACAGGGAGTAGGTGCTGAGACGGAGGTCGGTGCCCGAGAGGGAAGAGTGTCGGTACCCCTGGATGGAGCTGATGATCGGGACAGCACACTTCTCATCATCTCGAAGGCCGACCTCTCCGGCTCTGAAGAACTCCTCGGCTCAGAGGAGATGGAGGAAGTCATCAGCTCCAGAGCCATCGGCTTCGGGATGGATGTGGGGTCCGAGCTCACCCTAGACGACGCACAGAGGAGGAGACTTGGAACAAAAGAGGTCTGGTTCCAGGTGTCCCTGTCAGGGCCGACTGGTGAGCTTCAGCTCCTAGACACCAGAGATGGCACCAAAGGTATCAGAGCGGAACTCGGCTCGGAGGCAGCCTCGGGAGGAGCTGGAACCGAGGGTTCCACAACCAGTGGTATCGAGCACTCCAGCTCCGAAAGCCTAGCACAGCTCGGAGGAGGAATGATAGAAGGGGAAATGGACTCAAGTGGCTCCGGGACCGACTGGGTTGGAGCCAACAGCATTTTGGGTAAGGCAGACAACTTCAGGAGTCTCGGCACTACTCTCTCCACATCTTCTTCTGATAGGCTCCTGGAAAATCTGGAAGACAGTGTGGGAGATCTAGACCTCTGTAAGATAGGGAACCTTAAAGTTGGGGAGACCGGCAAAGGACCTCTGGACCGGCTCCAATGTCTGCTATCAGTGGTCGGCTCAGAACTGCCTGGGGCCGACACTGTATTCATAGTGGGTACGCCCTCGATCAGTTACGAAATCAGTGGAGCCGAGGAGGGAGAAGATGTATGGTTTTGACATTTTGGAAGGCAGTTCCGAGGCACCGGATGGAGCCGGGGAATGCCTCTTGGAAGGTTTAGTCTTTTCTTTTCTAGATACATGTGATTTAGAGGAGGAAGACGAACTGGCCAAGTCTTCCTCAAAGGAAGGCTTAAGGAGACTTTTAATATTAGTTTATTCTTCAGCTCCTGTAATACCCTGGCACTGAAAGAATGGCAAAACAAACATGTTTCTTGTAAATGGATGGCTCCGAGGCAATACACACAGTTACTGTGGCCATCGGTAATAGACATCTTCTGCGAGCATTTCACACATTTCTTAAACCCCAAGGGCTTATGATCTTTTGCCTCTTTACACATGGCACTGATGATGCAGCAAAAGACACAAGCTAAACACACAGAGAGGATTATGTCCTCTAACTTAAACAGGCCTAGCCCTGACTGCACTAACAATCACACAACCACGAGGACTATGTCCTCTAACTCAAACGGGCCTAGCCCTGGGTACAGAAGAAAGGGAGAAACCTAGGTCCTCTAATTCAAATGAACCTAAAACAGAGGATAGTAAAGGTCTGTAATCTAATGAAGCACTGTAAATAACAACTAGGGCAAAACGCCTGTCAAATAGAACAAAACTGGCACACAGGATACCAAGGAGAACAATAAGGCCAACGGCCAACCTGTTTTCAACAATAATTCACTAAATAGAAGTAAAAAAGGTACTTCAGCAGACAAAAACTACTCTAACGATAGTAAAACATTAGCAAAGGCTATATAACTAGAAAAGTTAAGCTGAAATAGAGAAAAAGTAGCAACATGTGTTAAACTTAGCCACGGCTAAGAAGAAGCACATCTGAACTCTTCAACGCGGCAAACGAGATCTGGGGATTATACTGGTGCACCATGGGATACCTGCCTAGCCACGAGCCAACTAAAAGACCTTGAGCTTGCTAAATAGGCCGAGTTGGAGCCGAGGATTGGCTCCGAACCCATGTGTACAAATGAAGGCAAGATAGGAATACAGAACATCAAATGTTAAACAAATAAATAAAATCTTTTAAAAATTTCAGAACAACAGACAAACAGAGCCCTATGAGGGGCTGTAGTGGTCCTGCTAAACCAGTTTCGAGACAGTAACCAAGCAAATCTTCTCAAAACTGATTCTGTGGCAGCAGCTCCAGAAACAGTATCAACAGAATCATAAAAACACTTTTTAAATTGTGTTTACTTCCATGAAAAGCAGCTACAATTAAGACATTCAATTAATTCCTTAACTCAGAAGAGGGAAGGTTAACAGTAAACTTTCACAATCTCTAAAGAAGCAAATAAAAAAATAAAATGAGAGTCTGGCAGTTGAGAATTCTGAAAGTCAAGGTAGCAGAAGAATAAACCTTCTTTCTAAACCCACCAAATTTTTTTCTCATTCTTGTCAAGGGGAATGGGATTAGTATTAATCTGTTTAGCGGTAGAAATTTTACATCAAGAAATAACTTCAGAATCTGCTTTATGTCTAGAAAACAGATACTTATCAGTCTGATGTACTTTTTATAACCTATCAGACTTTTTAGGAACAGAAAATTCATTGTGGGAAAACTACAAACTGTTAAGAAAACATCCACTAAAGTTGATAAAACAGAACGGCTGCAAGTTCTGGAATATTCTAGTGCAATGAATAACATTTTTACTTTGAAACAGGGATTTATTGTTTATTTATTTGTCTATCTTTGTTGACCAGGAAAAGTCCAAGTTGGCAAAACCCATTTTCAGCTTAGGCCCGGGAAGAAAAGCTTCATATTTAAGTTACACACAATGTACATTTATAATTGCAGGGTAAAAACATCTACACATGAGCTTATTTACATGATTTTTATTTTTTTTTAAATATTTCTTAGTTGAACATACCATTTTAACAAAAAAATAAATAAATTAACATAAATTGGCTAATTACTGAATACAGAAATAACAAAGTAACAATGAATGCATTTATAACACAAAATACCGCTTCCATTTTAGCCAAGTTCGCCTTCTGGAGGGACATCTGAAGTAACATTCCTCATCAGAACATGCAGCTTGCAAAGAAATCACTGAAGAAAACCACTTCCCCTTGATCCCCCCTTTTTCTGGTTGAGAATCACTGTCAGAATGAGAGGGACCTTTTTTCTTTTTCTATTTGAACTGAAGAAATGGAATTTGAAACATTAAAAGCAGAACTTAATTCTTTAACAACTCCCAGCAATTCTTCCTTGCCAATAGTAATATAAACAAGAAAAGTAGCATTCTTAATGCTTTGCATTCTTTTCCTGGGAGACTCCCTGTAAAAAAAAAATAAATAACTTATGGCAGGGGCACTATCCCGGGGGATCGAGCATCCTAGTTCTGCTATATGGTACCCTCCCAAACCATTCCCTTCTCCATGACCCAAGCATGGCTACACACAATGAGATCTTACCAGACAATTCTGATACACTTCTATGAATATATTATAAATGAAGCAAGTAGATATGGTATATCTGGATTTCAGGAAGGCTCTAATACTGTGCTACACAGGTAGCTGGTAGGTGAGATGATGGGTATAGGCTGGGACCCAGCTAGGTAAGGAGTACAGGAAACTGAATACACACAGATTATGGTACAGTGATCTTGTGAAGAGGCAGCATATTGGGGGGAAACTGTAATAGCATCAGAGGCAGTACTGTTCAGTTTACTTGTTTGTAATACCATAAGAAAAAGAGAAAATGACCATTCTATTCCCAATAACGTACGTGTTAAGCGATAATTTAGTACAGGTGTTTAAAACAAAAAAAAGCTACAATAGTGGTCACTGTTTGGGAGAGGTAAGGTAAATCATTAAAAGATTCAGTAAAGCTGTTACTATTATGGGCAGATAAATGGGAGGTAATAGTTAATGGACAAAAACAAAAGATCACTCACTTCAGACAGGGGAATCAAGGAGTAAAGCATAGCCCAAAAAAGACAAGACTGAAAAGGAAAGGGCGTGGGAGTAAGAAGAGTCTCAAGGGAGGCAGGTATCAGTCTTTCAGTGTGCAAGTCACTGCCAAGGCCACTCATGGAATGCTCTATTAAATCTGTTCAGTTCTGGAGGACTTGGACAGTAAGAACACCAATAAGGACCATTAAGATGGCTAAGGGGACAAGAGCTGTAGCTGGATGGCATATGTAGTCTGAAGGAAAAAGGAAGGTGCAGGCTGGAATGACATGGCTCTCTATACTGATGCGAGTCTTATGAGAGTCAAAGGACAAAGAAGAATAAGAACACATGAAGTACAAATGGAAAACTTGAGTCTTTTTTTACAGGCAGTGTAATGCAGATCTAAAACAACATACTGGAAAATGGTGGCACACAAATAAATACAGAGAGTCTGGAACATACAATGCGGTGGCGGGGTTAGAGAAACAAAATGCAACAAAAGGGTACATTTCAGAAGTTAGAATTCTGTCAGCCAATAAATTGGTATCCCTCCCACAGAAATCCATTTTTAATATGGGTTATGAAAGGGAGAAACAAAAATTGATGAGCTGAAAGCCGCATACCTTGTTAGTACAATGACATGTAGTCCTATTTCTTAAAGAATTTGGTTGCAGTTTAAAAAATTAGCTTTTCCATCACTGTATGCAATACCTATATCTCTGAAATGCATTTTCTTCCAATTCATTCATAAACTATAATTTCCTGCTCTTTATTAGATCCCTTATTTAAAAAAAAAATTCCTTTAAGCTACTCTCACAGTTGATCAGTGCAGGCAAAATGTGTGGATGCATCTATAGACTTTAATGATGCACCACTACACGTTCATTAAACTCCATGAATGCATCTCTAGGCTATCCAGATGATGACATCAAGGGATGCAGTACATTTACTTGGGACAATGCATAATAAAATGTCTACAAGGCATTTTATTGAAAAATGGCCCAAATGTATAAGGGATGATACAAGAGGGTGGAAATGCAAGGTGTCATTTAATTCACCATATCCTGCAATGCATACAGGAACTGCAGTCATATACTTTAAAACACTTTACTAGTCTGTAAAAGTAAAAACATATTCTGTAATAGCATCTATGTCTGCGAAAAGATGTTTTTCCTGTTGTCTACAGCTATATTTTTATTCAGAAGAAACCTTGTATTCATTTTCTAAAGGTAACCATACAAATAATCACACTGCTTCACTGTGGTGCATTAGGCAAACAAATGAACTCTAAAGTTATTTTCTGCACACTCAGGGATTCTCAAAGCTTTCACCTGCATACTAGTACTGGCACATAACCTAATTAAAGTTTGAAGGCCATTCTTCAAAACTGGAAATCACTGCGAGTCTAACAGTTAAGTAAATGTGCTGTGAAAAAACACCACCATAGACTGGGTTTTGCTTTGCACATCAACCACCTGTATACTACGATTTTATACAACACTTAAGATAAAAAAAATCCAGATCAGTCTTTAAAACTGGCAGTCATACCTTGTGGATTTTGCCTGGATAAGAATGACTGGAAATATATAAAATATGTACCCTTTAATGACCAAACACAAAAATATAATATTCAAGTGATATCTACTTTATAAATGGATTACAAGCTTATTTCTGTACCCTTGCTGCTAGTTTCCACGGTACACTGCACTCTGATTCTAATAATGCATCAGCTTCTATTAAATCCCCTAATGAAAGATGATACTATAATCCTAACCTGCCAAGCTAGCAGAATATGAAGCCAAAGAGAAGGAACATGCTGAGTCAGCAGCACCATCTTCATCCACTTTTTAAAAGCAGTTCATCAAATGCAAGTAGGTTTGCTGTTGCTCTTGTGCTGCTCTTACTCTAGCAGCGACTCAATACCCTGCAAATAGATACAGAAGCCTCTGAATGTTGATTTTCGTAGTCTTACTGTCAGGGACTGATAATGCCAATGCAGTGCCATAACTGAGCCAAAACCTTTCTACAGGACACCCAAAGAAGAACAAAGATAAGCTGTCTGTAACTATTAATTCTGTTGCTGTCCCCCTCACCATCACTTTGCAAGTGCAGGTCATGAAGCAATAAATAAAAGATGATTTTTATTTCTTGCATTTATTTATATCTGTTGTTTAAGAACCACCATTCTATTTTTTTCAGAAATGTCTGCCTGCAAATGATCCCATAGTTACTCAAAAATGAGATTAAAAAATATGCAGCTACACAGACTGGAACAAGCATCCAAGTCTACTACAAATACACAAATTTTAATACCAGAGGGACTCCACTGTTATCAATAAATACACACAATAAATTTAATTTGAACAAAGTGAAGGAATACTGAAAAAAGCAAAAATCCATCTTTTCTAGTTTTAGTATTTCAAGTTGCAGTCCATGGCTGAGATTTTCAGAGAAGTACTCCAGGGCTAGCCACTTGGCAGTGCAAACATTAGCTTTAGGTAACTGATCACAATGACTAATGTTGAAGCGACAACCAGATTCCATGATAAAATGTGAAAAATGGAATCGATGATGATGACAATGACTGAGCATTTGTGCAGCGCTTGCAAAGTCCTGCAGTAATATGTGACCACAAAAATGTTGGGGACATGTGACACTGTGGTGCACACAGCTGTGTTCAGATGGGAGTAGCTGAGAGACCGCAATTACGTAATCAGACCAATCTATGCAGTGATAAGCAATATATCTGTACAGAAGAGTTCAATAACATGGATACAAGAGTGGTACACACACCCTTGCATTAAAATGCTATATGCATGCACAGACACTAGCTAACATTTTATGATGCCCATCATAACTGTGCATAAGGCAGCAGTATATATAAGAGCACTAATGCACTCTGTAGTGTGTCATGACGCACATCAGTAAAAAGTGGAGTTTGATGCATACAGCCACACCAGAATGCCACTTACAGTGTGTTGCAGGCTCATACGGCTGAAAAATCGTATGATGCATAAAAAAAGGTTGGAAAGGGGAAGGCAGCAAGCAGATTGACACATAGAAAGAAAACATACAAGTGTGTGCAGGTTGAGGAGGGCAGGGTAACTTTTTTGTGAAGATGGAGTCCTCTTTTTCTTATACAGAAATGTGGGGGTGGGGGTGAGGGTAAAGGGTGACAGGAAAAAAGCAGAAGGAAAGACATGGTAACACAGTGTACAGAGACATACAGAGAACACACAAGGGGTACATACTTATAATGAATATAAACACACTACAATGGGGAGGGTACAGGATGGACAGAAATATACAAAGGGCGGGCAAACAGTGATGGGGAGGGATGGGTAACAAATTTAGTACGAGTCTGGGCACAATATTGGGAAGAACACCAGGCTGAGGATAGTGGCCAGTGGTGATTGCATGAGTCTCTTCTGGTGGTCCAATGCACGAGGGGAGCCAGGTGAGCAAATCTGGTATGAGCTCCAAAAAGCATTCCATGGGGACAAGCTGAGCATTTGTCTCCCTCTCATCTACAATCTCCAAAACCTACTGTAACTGTGGTTGGACAACTACAGGCAATATGGCCATGCTACCTGCTGGAGACAGGTCACCAACCCACTCCAGTGAGGCACTGCCATCGGCATCACCCTTCCACAAGTCTCAGCTGGGTCAGGCTGTGGTTGCATTGCCTGTCCACATCTTCTCATGGACTAGCAGAATGGAGACAAAAAAGGAAGGGTGCCCTAGAAGTATTATTCAAGTCACTGCAAATGGTATATACAACATACATCAGTAACACCAATTCTGCCTCTCTGCCAGTCTGAGCGGCCTCCTGCAACAGTCCACACAACTAGAATCCCATTCTGATAGGGTCACATTAGTGAACTGTGACAAGTGGAGGAAACAATGGGAACACGGTAGATACCACCCAGTCCTTTGTACCTACATCTCTTACACTGCTCCTCTGTAGCTATCCAGGTGAGTTCCCCCTCTATACAAGTATACAGACAAAAACAGTAACACTGCCCAAGAACATGGTGACAAAGCGATTAGATGTCTACTGCCAACATACATATCAGCCCATACATTACCTCATCATGCATTCCAATCATGCCACAGCCATACCTGCAGTTAATGGGACTTCACCTGCACAGGACACTGAAAATACATCCCTTAACCACTAAATCTATACACTGCAGTCTTTTATAGTACCTTGCCATAAACAACAATGGCATATGATAGATAAGGCTGAAAGTATTAGGAGCAAATCTCTACAGAAGATTGCCAACAATTCCCCTCTAACATATATACATACATACATACATATATATATATATATATATATATATGTATGTAAATATATATATATATATATATATATATATATATATATATATATATATATATATATATATATATATATACACACACACACACACATATATATATATATGTGTATATATATATATATATATATATATATATATATATATATATATATATATACACACACACACACACATATATATATATATATATATACACACACACACATATATATATATATATATATATATATATATATATATACACACACACACACACACATATATATATATATATATATATATATATATACATATATATATATATATATATATATATATATACACACACACACACACACACACACACACACACACACACACACACACACACACACACACACACATGTTCATAGGTCATTACTAGGCTAATGACAGCTAGGGTCCTTACAAGCCTAGCTGCTCACATCAAACCTCTTTGTATCCCAACTATCATGTACATCTATACGGGAGGGCCACATTAAGAATGTGTTAGGATAATACTTTTCTTATTGATGGCCTCTTGTCTATAAGGGACATGAGGGCCAGACCGTGGGTAAAGTTACAATTTCCCATTCAACTGTCAAAGTTTCATTTGAATAGGAGTTAGGGATGAACTCTTTTTTACAAGGATGGGGAGCCTATTCCATAGTGCAGAGATCTTTTGGGACACATTTGTTTGCACAGCGTATTTGGTTTATGTCACAAGAGAAGTTCATATCCCTGGATCTAGTGCTTCGGGTACTGTTTGTTTTGCTCACATGCAACAGTTCAATCAGGCCCATGTCTAAGGAAGACCTTTATACCAGGCAAAGATTCCCTTTTAACAGCCTGTAGAGGTCTGAATACATAGACAGAGCCTTTAGGTGATCAATGTAGAACAGGGTATTCATGACCTGAATTCTCCAGGTGAGAAACCTTTGCGGACATTCCAAATGTTACAAGTGTCTGGCGTGCACACACACGACACACTTACAAAACCATTTCAGACATTGTTGTGCAAGATCTGCTTCCCACTAATGAAGGTCATTAGGAGTGGCAGTATAATAGGTCTTCCGGATATCTGCACTGTTCAAGTATCTTGGTTAAGCCCATAAATCTGGACAAATCCTGGTCAGGTTTATACAAGCATCAAATTTCCAGAATGGACCACTAGCAACTCCCTAAACTGGCTGTGAAGGAGAGACAGAATGACTCGACTTTGGTATACACCAAGAAGGTTCTCTCCACTGGGCACTAACATAAGCAGAATCATAGAAAAAGGCAGACAGTGAATCATGCATATAACATGATTTGTGACCTGCAAGTAGCACAGCCTGCCACATCAAAGCCACGTTATATGCTCACATATACAAGTCATATTATGTCTGTCATATTTCTGATACGTTTTCTGAACAAAACGTGTTCCTTGACCACCCTTCATGAAAGTACAATTAGGCTGTTCAAAGACATGAGTGTTGTATGGGCTTATCTGTCTATGTACTAGCTGTAAAACATGCAGAGCTGTTGTGCACAGCACCACTTTGGATTGAAGCATGACACTGCAGTAAATCTACTGTTTCAGAGAGGTTTCTGAAATACAGATACAGCATCAGCGGGTTCCTATTACTAGATCGAAAACCCATTTATGCGAATACGTTGACCCGTATTGTGCGAAGTACAGGAACCTCGAACATCCAAAACCGCGAATTCCGGAATGTCGATTTGTTTTGGTTGGCCCATCTGCGGTAGAGCTCCGTAAGGTAAATGTGCGATAAATAGGACTTCAGGGTTAGGATTTGGGTTAAGGTAAATGAATAGATAGGTAATGTATGTAAGATTTGGTGTAGTGTTAGATGTAGGGTTTTTTAAGTGTATGTATGTGTATTATTTATTTTGTTTGTGTGTACGTCTGTAGGGGAAGTGTGCGGTAGTTACGACCTTAGGGTTAGGGAGGGGTTAGGGATAGTGCATAGATAGTTGTGTATGTGGGGTTTAGTGTAGTGTTGGAAGTAGGGTTTTGTTAAATGAATGTATGTGGATTATTTATTTTGTTTGGGTGCATGTCTGTAGGGGAAGTGTGCGGTAGTTACGGAACTTAGGGTTAGGGAGGGGTTAAGGATAGTGCATAGTTAGTTGTGTATATGGGGTTTAGTGCAGGGTTAAAGTAGGGTTTTGGTGCTTTACTTTAGGTTAGAAGTAGGGTTTGGTTAGTGTATGTATGTAGGTTATTTATTTTGTTTGGGTAGGTACTATGTAGTGGGTGGTGGGGTTGGCTGACTATGATAGTTTGATATTTTATTTTTCGCGGTTTAGTGCATTCAGGATTTTTGCAGTTCGTGGTATAGGGGTCGATGTTTAGGTATTCGTGTAAAGGGTTTTTCAATTTCGTAATATAGACCTGCATCAGCTCTGTGGTAAGATCTACTACTGAACTTACCTGAAGTGTTCTCCTACCACTCAAGCTGTTAAACCCATTACTGAGGTGCAGTAAGTATTCCACTAAGTCCAGATGTGCCCTTTACATAGTAGTGATTCTAAGAATGTGAACACAATAACTTATACTTCACACCTCTCTGCTATGTGTTACTTATAGAAAATGTACATCAAGGTACACAACACCTTCATCTGTACACCTTGTAGAATCAAATAGCAACAAGTCAGCCCACAATGTGGGACCTACACACCTCCTACACGTCTATCACCTAGCAGACAGTCTGGGCTCTGCAGGATAATGCTGTGTGTATTGGGCGCACCGCCAGTATTTGTATATTTGCACACAAAATGCTCCATCCTTTGTATTACTATATAGGCTTTTTACCTATTTTTCTACAGATGACATTTAAGTCATTGTTGTCTGTATAAAGTGTACAGATACATATTTTTTGTGCTCACAGGTGCCATTTTATCTACAGGACACAGTGGCAGGCAGAGGCTAAATAACTTTAGCCTTACCAAGAATAAAATCCTGCTGTAAGCACTTAGGACTCATGAGCAACACCTGCTGGGGAAAGATGCGTGATGACCAGCCTCTCAGTGCGCACATATGGCAGTCATTGATCCATGATGTCCAAGCCATGGATGAGCATGACGACTCCCTGCAGAGTCACAGCTGTATTACTGACACGATCAGTTGTGCTGAGAAAAAACATGAAAGATAGTGCAAGAGAGGTCAGTTACAGGAGGTGAACCACCAGGGTCTACCATACTGATGGACAAGGAGGAGTTTCTGTTGACCCTGAGTGGGGAAACAAATACAACAGCAGTCCCTGAAGGTGTGGACACTGGTGCCAGGATGATCCAATCCTCATGTGTCTTAGTGGGAAATAAACCAGGTTAGCATGAAATGCATATACAGATGTCACTACAGCAGTAATGACATACAGAGTGTAGACTGATCACAGTGTCACAGGAAAATCAGGAGTACAGCTAATGCATGAAAAACAGGAGCGGCATGGTGGCACTGCATACTGAGTGTTGAAAAATCACCATTAGCATGCATGCCATATCTCATATCACATGTAGTTTTATTGAAGTTTGTGCTCTATATTGTGTACTCATATAGCCGAATGGTTCAAAGATAACAGATCAAAGTTGGTGGCTAGGGTAAAGTACTGGCACCCCCTACGTATGAGGATATTAAAAAGACTTGTACCAGAGTCACAGTCGGATGACTGAGTAGCAGTGTCTATCTCATTCTTACGTGGTCATTCATCATCTGTACAGGGTGAACATGCAGACACATAAAACAGATGAACCCATGGCTGTCCATTCAGAACACTTACCATCCCAGGAGCGTGACAGTCTTCCATGGCTGTAAACACCAGCAGAATGACCCCTGTAGATGCCACAAAATATGAGTGAACAGCCACAACAGCATAACTTCACAAGGGTGTCTGATGCTGTCTTGTATTACATTCAGCCCCTGACATGTGGGAGGCACTTGGGATCAACTAGCAGATGTGCATAAAAGTCATTCAGGCACAGTCTGCTGTTACACAGTCTAGCAAAGAACTGACCTCTGTGCTGCATGGCAGTCAGGAAGATGCCACCAAGCACTATCAAAAGCTCTGTGAGGAAATGGAGTCTACAGATGCAATTAAAACTGGTGTCAGAATGTAGTGGGAAATGCCAACTCCATGTGGAAGATTTTGTGTGGCATCCTCACTGACCATATAGACAGCACTGTGTGTGCATAAAGAGTGGCCACATACAGGGGTACCAGCAGTGTGCGAACTCCACAAAGCAGAAGGTGTACAATGTTCTGGCATCCCTCTTCATGTATGGGAAATACACCCAACCGCTAATGGCAGGACACCCTACTGGAAGACTCAATCCCAGTCTCAGTCTTGCAGTAGAATACTTTTTCTGCTATGGTTGAGAGTGAATCTAGTCACCCAGTCCTAACAGCATGTCATGGTCATCCCATCCCTATCACAGGAGGATGATTCCTGACATACAGTATGTTTCCACTGCTGAGATTCTCCTATTGCCACCTCTGACATAATCCCCCAAGCCAACTCATGGTTACAGCTGTGTACCACTGTACCCTTTGACACTTGTACACATGATGATAACTGGGAGCCACTACAACTTCTATCCTGGGTAGTATATGTGGTGCACAGTATGACCCATTTAAGCTCTACCCAGCACAGCCTGTCATTAACGCTGCATGCATCATGTTGGCTCTGTGTTGCACTGCACCATCACTGCGTGCTCACCATGGCCCATAGTTCTGTACCAGACCCTGTTGTTCTGCTTAAGGTGCAGTGTATTGTGCCCCTTGCCTTTGTGGGGGGGGGTTACTCAGCACATGCTTTGTCTACTGTTGTTTCACTGCCAATCATAAGTGATGGCATTGTTGCAGATTCTGTGCCCGTGAGGTGTGGGCCAGGAGCTAGCACAGATGTACCCTAAAGCTGTAATGCTTATTTCTGTAGAATCATACTTGTAGACTACAATTACCTTGCAGCCTACAGTGCCCCAAAAGATGCATCTAAGCAGAAGACGTATTCCTTTAATAATCTGAAAATCTATTCAAGGATACTGATGGTCTCCAAACATGCCATGCTGTAGTGGAGTTTGGTGACACTTTCTGGATTACAAAAAGGTGTCAATAGCCAGCATGACCTGTGACATATGGCAGACACGTTTGGGGAGGGTTAGTTCATATAAGCACAATGTATGCAGCTCTACACAAACATTCTGCCCATACTGTCTCCATTTACTAACTAAATTGACCTGTGGAAAATGACTTTGATGGAAGTTGTGATTTAACTGGCAGGTGCACGTGTGTCATACACGTGAATGCTGGGAAGTAACTGGGTGCTGTGCAGACACACTGATAATACTATCTTGTTCACTACAAACTACAATGGCAGTTCACAGAATGATGACCCTTCTGCTCCTGTTGACATGCAACTGTGACTGTGGACCAGATGGGGCCTTATGGTCACATATACAGTCTGTGTCATCCAGTACATCAGGGAGAGATGTAAAATCATAAAATATATCAATAATAGTGTCTCTTAATGCCCCCCCCCCCCATACTTCTGGTAAACTAGCTATCCCCATCCATAAGTAGATGCATAAAGTCAAGAAACTGGTTAAGTATACGTGAGGCTGATGCCTGTAATATACCCAACATGGTCCTTGTTGATCTCTGAAAGGTCCTTGTAGCTGCCATGATGATTGCTTCATATACTTTTTCTTTCACAGGAACTGACAGGTCATGCATTCCTGTAGACTGCGCTTAGGTGGCACATGACAATCAAGATCCTTACACTGACTCAGTCAGCATGGAAGTGATCAGCTATTTCCTTTTCCATTCAACTACTGTGTAAGATATGCTGTATGCAGCACTTTCTTTTCTTATATACCACACACTGCACTTCCAGACTGGAGCTGGCAGTATTAATGATAATGAGATGCTGCTGAACAAGTGCTGCCATAATACCAGGCATTACTGACATCTGCAATGTAGACAATTTCCTGCATGTTCTGGCATTCTGTATGGTTAGATACTGTGCATGCAAATTCCTCCAAAAGTAACAACAAATAGTGACCAGTTTTAGTTCTACACAGTTACATATCACTACCATTTTATATGAGTATATGCCTTCATTTGCATGTCATTAAATGGCTGTTAGAAAATACAGCCTTGATATGGCTGCCAACCACACAAGACTGTGCTGCATATTATGTAAGTTGACCACGAACCCCACTCCAATTCTTTCTCTGCAAGAATGTCTCTCAAATTGAAAAAAAAATCCTGTGCCTATCCTTAAGGGGAAGGAAGGCAGTGGAACAGGGTCTTCCTATGCTGTAATCCTTTACAAGAGGGGCAGTGATATCAGGTACTAATCCTGGGGTGTGTATTCATCTCACCAAGCTATGAACCCCAGCAGCCTCCCTCAGCACGTATGTGGAAGTGTGCACATGAATGTGGGCCATATGTGCACCAGCCAATAACGGGTTCATATTGAAAAGGATAAACAGCCTCACTGTCAGCAATCTGGCAAGAGCACAAGCAAACACTGTGACTGAACAAATGTCCATCAGGAGCTGGTGGAGGCTTAATGATCAGCAGGCATGAGGCAAAACCATTTGTTTAAAAAAAAGTCTGTCAAAATAAAGGAGCACTGTCATAGCTCTTAGTTGTTAAACTACTTCCTGCAGTCCAGAGTTTGGTTCCCTCAATCTCCATTTGCCTACTTGTACGAGAATGAACAAGGCACATAACCAGACAGTGCTCCTGCCTCCACTAGAAAGGGACACTTGTGTCCTGTGGGTTTAACCATTTAAAAAATATATATTAAAAAATCTGCAAATAAGCCTTCATAACTGACTCAGTAAGGTTCTACATTTTATACTTATTTCAGCTGCACAGTTAAAAATACTGTGAATCAAAAGATTCAAGGTTTGCCTAAACATATGCTTATCATACCTCTCAACCTCTTAGGCCAAGAAATCTGGGCAAACAAAGCCTGACATAATAGGAGGGCAAAGCCTCCAAAATAGGGACAGATTTTAAATATGGCATTTTCTAAAGGATATGAAGTATGAAACTCAAATGTATGTCATCATTTTGTGATTTCATTCATCAGATCATCCCAGTGATTTACTAGAAAACCACACATTTTATGAGGAACAGACAGATTTTGAAGCAAAAAATCTGGCTAGTTGAGAGGTATGACCCTTATACATTAATGGCAGTGTGAAATAAATAAACATTTGTCAATGCAGAGTGCTGAACTGCACCAAGGATGGAGTAGAGAAGTACAATGGAATAAAAAAAACATTTTAAAGTGAGCTATCATATCAGCGAGTGATTTCAGATATCCTCTGTGTTTATTTTGCAACGTTATTTAGTTTATCTGAATTTGTCGCCTAGTATCATTTTTATTTTGGACTGGGAAAAAAAGTGAGACTAAGAGAGCAGTGTGATACAACAAAGTGTACACATGAAGTACTCCTTCCTGTCTTAAATCATGCTGTGTGTGAATGAGTGTGTGCGCGCATGGGGCAACCTGTCATTTCCATTTTTTGTCATCTATCTGTTTCTCCCTCGCTGTTCTTCCCTCTCATTCCTTTATGTATGTTGCCATCTCCTTAAAATATGGCAAAGGTTTAAAATATGACGAATTTTAAAAAGACTGGGAAGAGAGACTAGATAAGCAATTCACAAAGGAACAATGGGAGGATATATGTACTTCTCTCCAATATGCAACAAAATCTAAAAGATTTAGGATTTTTGCCTGGAAATGGTTACATAGGTATTTTTATACCCCCAAGTAAACTTCACAGAATTCTTCCTCAGGCAGACAGCAAATACTGGAGTTGTGAAGGGGAAGAACGAGGTAACTGAGAACATATTTTCTGGGAGTGAGGTGAGTTAGCGGACTTTAAAGATGCACTGTCAGAGATGCTATGTGGGCACACTGGTCTGACAAGGGAGATGATTTTTTTGAGCTATGACACAGAATGAGAATTGCCTAGACATGGTTAGGTCTTGCTGTATCTAATAATGGTAACTGCCAAAAATGTAATTATCAGAAAATGGAAATCATAACCTAAACCAGCTATACTGGAAGTTTGTTTATGTCTTTCGGCTTTTCCCGGTTAGTAGTTGCCACAGCGGAACTCCGGTCCGCTAATGATTGGCAGTTGATTTTTACGTACCGGCTTGCCAGGCCTGACGCACAACCTTCAACGAAGGTACGCCCATTCATGCATGGCTCCACGCAGAAGATGCTCTAGCTGAGAATCGAACCAGACAGCATCTTACTGTGAGGCGACAACGCTACCGCAGCACCACCACCGCGGGTCTGAATATAGCAATAGAGATGAAACAACTAGAAGTGAGATATTTACAAAAGGGTATGAGCAAACTACATAGGGAAAAATGGGAACTGTGGGAACAATACATACAAAGGACGAATGAGGTTTAAAAGGTAGCAGGACTTAAATGAGCTATGTAATGTTTGAGTGAGAAAGATTTTGTAAGTGATGTTGCAACTGGAGTGTGTCAGTATGGCTTGTGATGTAAAATGCTTGCAACTAGGATTGTGTCGGTGTGATTTGTTTTCATTTATATAAATGTATGACTGCCTACATAGTAAGTGATGGTTTACTAAAGATATTTCTTGTTTTAAAAAGAGGCAGGAATTGAATAATTTATGTAATGTTGCTTAGGTTATATGATATATAGCAATATATGTGAGGTATAATGTTTATGTCAATATAGTTTGATTACTTTTACATGAGTGTACATTTGCCTGTATCTCACAAGTGATAATTCAAGAAAGGTGCTTGAAAAAAAAAAATAATTTTAGGTTCAGTTAATTACTAGGCCAAGGATCCTAGAGTCCTTTTTAAGCCTGGACATGCTTCCCAAATTTGAGAATCAAACCGCATACTTTGTGTCTGTAAGGTAGACACCTTAACCATTATGCCAACTTCCAGGTTTGGCAAGCAAATTTATTTTAGCTATTTGTCAAAGTAACAAACTTTTAATTGTAAGTGAAACCACCTCCCAGTCTAATGCTACACGCATTTGCTTTTTCTTTTGCTATAATGTCATCCAAAAGGATGGCAAACTAAAATGTCTGCAATGAATTTCATTCTTTACAGAATTCTATCCTTCTTTAAAGGATTGTATATTCTGCAACATATTGTTGCACAGCCCTTCCCATAGTTCCACATATGTGATAAAATAAGCAAAACTATTTTGTTACTGTTAAAACACTTAAAAGCTTTTCCAAACAAAATTATGTACTTATCTATAAACCAATATATATTATGAACATCTGAGTCAAAGTTAAAACACATCAGAGACATGATGTGAAACCATTGTTTATTAAATTATGTGTATGTGATTTATAGTTTTATTAACCGAAAAATTCAAATATTTAGATGAGCTGCAACAATAATGTGACAGGAAGACAGACCAGCACAAGCCTAGCTGACATAATATAGCAGTAAAATGATATAATGAAAAGGAAGCAAAACATCACAGCACACGAAGACCCAAATATCAACAAGATGCATTCAGGTCACTAGTGCACACCTAGTAGGTTTCCCAAAAAGTGCATAAAATACAAACCATAGCAAGACATGTTAAATTTTTGCATTACTATGAAACTGAAAACTGCATAACAGAATTCAAGACTAGACTAGTCTGGACTACATGCAGTACTACTTTAAGGTGGGAAAAGCCTCCATCCAAGAAGCAAGATAAATACACATAGCAGTCTGCCTGGTGATTTAAATATGGAACATTCTGGGATCCATGTTTTTCACAACAGTTTGTGAAGGGCATTATTTTGGGAATTTCGGTACTAAAAGGGCAAGGCATATCTTCAAATCAAATACTTTTTAGAAAATGGAGAGTATTACAACATTGACATTAAAATAATAGTATGCACTGACAAAAGATGCATGGGTGACTATTTATTTTTTTATTAATACATTTTAACTTGGTAAGCCTCAGTAGACTCAAGTGTCCCTTTGCAGGTGCTGCCTTGGAGCACACCTTGCATATCTCTCAATCTCTTGGTGCAAGAAATCAGGACAGAGCCTAAAATAAGGGGAGGGGGGATAAAGGTCCAACTATAGGGACAGATTTTAAATACTCTATGTACAAACTTAGAAAGTTGCTATAACCCAGGATTTGTGTTAGTATATGCACTGAAGGCTAATGAAGTCTGAAACTCAAATATATCTCATTATTTAGTGACTTAAATCTGATTCTGAGTGGTTAGCCAGTAAACCACACATTTTAAGAGTAACAGACCGCACATATGACACAAAAATCTGGACATTCAGTGAAAATCTGGACAGTTGAGAGATATGTCGTTAAGGTACTACATACTGAAAGAAAAAAGAAGTTATGTCTTACCATAATGTTCCATCTGTGTTGTCAATCTTCACTAATTCTTGACTGTGGGCTCAGTTCCGAGCCTCAGAACTGACTCGGCCATTATTCCAGCTTGCAACTTCCAAAACTCTTGAGCTAAACTCTACCTATAATGCCCCTCACCATATTACCTCAGACCAAGTTTGGAATTAGAAACAACAGTGACAGACAAAAAATAACAGATTAGAGGCCATATCTGTGTCTCTGTCATGAAAACCAATTTTTAGAAAGATCCTATCCACCAAAGGCAGGGGGAAGGAGGGAGGGAATGTCAAGGATTAGTTAAGATCGACAACACTAATGGAACATTATGGTAAGACATTAACTTCTTTACCTGATGCTGTGAATCTATAAGTGATCCTTGACTGTGGGACAGAGTCCCTAGCTACTTGGATCTTGGGAAGTCTCAAGGAAGAATATTACTGAGCACCATCGAGCCGAATGATGCACGTCCCCTAGAGATCAGGTCCAGTTAGTAATGCGTAACAAAGGTATGAGGAGATGACCATGTCGCCACTGCACAAAAATCATCTAAAGAAGCTCTGGCATGAAAAACTGCAGATGCTGCTATTGCCCTAGTTGAATGAGCTTTTACAGGTCTTGGTGGGCAGAGTCCCTTTCTGTTGTAAACAAAGGTGATGCAGTCTCTAAGCCATTTAGCCAAAGTAACTTTAGATACTGGACTCCTTAAAGTGACTGAAAAAAAGGAAATAAATAGCTGGTCAGATTTTCTGATTTCCTTTGTTCTGTGAAAGTAGAAACACAATTGTCTGTGTACATCTAGTAAGTGCAGACAGTACTCCTCTTTATTGGAAAAGTTGGGAAAAAAAACTTGCAGTTGTATAGTCTGATTGATATTTGACCCGAAAACAACCTTTGGTAGGAAGGGGAGATTTGTCTGGAGGGTGACCCTGCCCTTATGAAAGATTAAGTAGGGAGGTTTGCAGGATAAGGCCTGTATTTCAGATATTATTCTGGCAGAACTAATAGCTATTAGAAATAATGTTTTTCAGGACACAGATTTTAAGTCATAACTTACTGAAACAATAGATTTAAGTACGAGATTCAAATCCCATGGTGCAGGGGGCTTTATATGGAGGTCTGAGCATTAAGGTTCCTTTCAAAAAGGCTTTGCAAAGTTTATGTCACATAAGGGATAAACCATTTACACGAATATGGAAGTCAGAAATTGCAGCAGGATGCACTCGAATAGTAGAGGCTGATGCACTTGCCTCAAAGAGTAAAGCCAAACAGTCTAGAACTTTAGCAACAGGTGCTGAATATGGGTCAAGGTTACAGTCTAGCGACCATTTAGTAAGCTTTAGCCATTTGTTATGACACAATTTTCTTGATGAAGGTTTGTGGTGGGCCAGAATGATGCGCTGGACTGGGGAGGTGAAAGAGGGATTCCTGGCAATCATGGGAACTGGAGAAGCCATGCAGTGAGCTTGAGATGCTGCAGATTTGGATGAACCAGTCCCTCCAGTTGGGACAATAGGTCTCAAGCTGGGTCCAGTATCCAGGGTATCCGAAGTAGATGAGGCAATAGCAAGGGAAACAAAACCTGCCGAAGCCAGAATGGGGCGATGAGGATTACCCTGTTCTTCAACCGGTTGCCTTTCTTTAGAAACTGGCATATTAGGGGAATCAGAGGCAGAAAAATAAAGCCCGTACGCAAGTAAATCCAGTGACTACAAAAAAAGAAACAAACAAGTAAAATAGAAGTCACTGGAACCATGAGCAGCTGGTAATGAAGAGGTTTATTAGACTCAAACAACTTTTACAAATGCTGACACTGAGGTAGATTTTTACTCTAACAACTTTTAAAACCGTTACTCAAATAACTTTTAAAACCTCTTCATTACCAGCTGCTCATGGTTCCAGTGACTTCTACTTTGCTTGTTTGTATATTAGGGGAATTGGAGGAAAGGCGTACAGAAGACTGGGTGGCCAATCGTGAAGGATAGCATCTCTGGGTAACACTTCCGATTGGGGGGAGGGGTTACGGCAAAGTAACTGCTTCACTTGTTGTTCAGAAGGGAGGCAAAGAGGTTGCAGCAAGGTTAACCCAAAGGCAGAATATCTTTCCCGCCACCACTAGACTGAAAGACCACTTGTGAGGCATGAAGTTGGAGCTGCTCAGTTTGTCCTCGGTCACACTGGAGCTCCCCAGAATGTGCGTTGTCACTAGAAAACAGTCAGAAGAAATTGCTCATTACCATACTCTGAGTGCTTCTCAACAAAGAGGGTAAGATCTGGTTCCCCCTTGCTTGTTGATGTATCAGACTACTGACATATTGTTTGTTTGAATTGCAATCGTTCCCAAGGGGACGGTATCTTGAAATGCCTGCAACGCTAAGAGCACTGCCCTCATCTCTAGAATGATGATATGCAAATTGTCCTCCAGTCGGGACCAATTGCCTTGGACAGTCTTTCCCAGATAATGCCCCGCATCTGGAACGTGTCCATGGTCACTATGGCTTGGGGTTGAAGATGGATAAAGGGACGGCCTAACACAATTTCTCTGGAGTGGAGCAACCAACTCAGGTCTTCTTTGCATTGATTGGTGATCATGATCAGATGGGACATTGGCTGATTCAATAGGGACCATTGGGAGGCCAGAAGCCATTGAAGAATTCGCAGGTGATATCTGGCCAGGGGGACTAGAGTGACAGAGGCTGCCATTGACCCTAGAGTTTGTAGAATGAGTCTTGATGTTACTTTCTTGCTGCAACTGATGTAGCTGACTTGTAATCTGATCCTTTGAAGTCTTTCTAGGTGAAAAGAAGCAATGCCGGTGACTGTTGAGCATAGCTCCAATGAATTCCAGCTGTTGAGTTGGTTCTAAATGGGAATTTTCATGGTTTATAGTGATTCCTAAGCTGGAACTAAGGAGAAGAGTATAATCTTGTGTCTTTACGAGTTGACGCCTGGTGGGAGCGGTAAGGAGCCAGTCTTCTAGATATGGAAACACTTGGAATCCTAGCAGTCTGAGGTGAGCTGCTACCACTGCCATACCTTTGATGAACACCCCGTGGGCTGTGGTGAGACCGAATGGCAGGGTCCTGAACTGACAGTGACTGTGTCCCAGCTGGAAGCCCAGGAACCTTCTAGACCACTTGTCCATTTTTATATGGTAATATGGATCCTGAAGATCTACTGAGTACATCCAATCATCTTTTCCCAAGAACGGACATATAGATTGAACAGATATCTTCCGGAATTTGGATGCTGAATTGATTTGTTCAGCTGACTGAGATCCAAAATTGGTCTCCAGTCCCCTGTTTTCTTTGGCACTAAAAAGAATCTTGAGTACATCCCGGGTCCTCTCTGGTCTGGTGGGACTGCTTGGATTACTCTTTTGTTGAGCATTTTTTGAATTTCTAAGACTACTGCATCCCTGTGACTGGGTGAAACGTCCGGGATTCTTCTTAGACATTTTGGTTCTTCTGAAAAGGGGATGCTGTAACTTATGGTTACAGTGCTGTGCACCCATTTGTCTGTTATCTTTAGCCAGGCAGATTGGTGCAGGAATAATCATCCCCCCCCCCCCCCAGACTCCCTCCACAGGAAGGCGATTGGGCCTCCTTTCAGGAGTGATGATAGGAGTTACCAAGGAAAGAGTCTCTGGAACCTTAATTCTGCGGGAGATTTCTGCTTAGCGTCTTCCATTATTACTCTCCCATCTGCCCCAGGGGAAGTCACTGCCATGTGAGTCCTGGAAAGGTCCTTAGGACATTTTGAACCATAGCCTCCCACTTCTCTGGTTCTTGGAATAAGGCCGTTGAGGAGTGGAAAAGCGTACTCCCACAGCAGAAAGGGTCTTCCCATCTTTCTCACATCTGGCTAGGTTCTCCTTACCTTTGGGACTAAATAGGGATATTCCATCAAATAGAGTATTGACGAAAGAAGACTTAAATGGCTCTGCAAAATCGCATCCAGGAGTGTCTCCTGATTGCTACGTCTGAACCTGCTGCTCTTGTCGTCCCTTTGGCAGCATGAGCAATTAGCCTCATGGATGAGATGAAGATGGAGTCTAGGGTGGCAAGCTGAGAAGCCACTTTGTCTCAGACTCCTTCAGCTACTGCCCCGAAAGAGCACCTGACAGCTCTTTAATCAGATCTCTTTGAAGGCTCGTAAAATGTGCCATGTAATTCAAGGACCTGAGAGCGAAGGTCGACGAAGCGTATACATGCTTCCCAACTCTGTCCATTGTCCTAGACTCTTTGTTAGGAGGATGGACAGTAGGACTTTCGTCAGCAGGTTCTTCCTTGGTAGCTGCCACTACCACCACGGCATCCACAGGAATTCCTTTGGCCCAGTGTTGCTGATCCTGAGGGGCAGAGAGGATACTGTCAGGTCTCTCTGGGATCTGCTCGACAGAGTCAAGTAACTTCCAAGCCTGCTGAGCGATCAACTTAATAAGATCGCCAGTGGGTGGAGAGATCCAAGAGGTAGAGGGTTGGGCATGAAAAGCCTCTAGTTATACCCATTCCTCTGAGGAAGGCTGAAGGGTAGTCCCACCACCCTTCTGTTTAAGAATTTCTAGGATGTCCCCGAAGGAAACATCTTCAGAGGGTGACTTAGGGAAACCTTCCCCCTCATAGAAATGGGTACCTTCTGTGAAGGACTCTTCAGGGGAGTCCAAGTGCTTCCTCTTGCACCTTCTCTTCGAAGGTACCTCTTTGGTGGGGTGTTCTGGAGAGGTATTTGAAGATGACATAACCAATGTGGTTTGATCCTGAGACTTTTGTGCCTTCTGTCTCAGGGAAGACACTGGAGGAAGCTCCAGTTGAGGGGATGGACAAGACATTTGGTCCGAAAGGGAAGGCATAGACTGTTTGCTCACAATGGACAAGGCCCTCTCCATGGCTTGGAAGGCAGCCCCCCCCCCCAATAGAGGGATGGGAGCCCAGAACCGAAATAGACTCTTGTGGAACCATGGTCACACCTCACACCAAGAAGGCTGCCTCTGAAGAAAGAAACGGGCTTACATAAGCCGAAGCACCAAGGGGCATGGAGGGCTCCAAAAATATTGAAGTCGAACCCTGCCTCTTGGAACTGACAACAAAGTTTCAACCCCAGGAGGTCTCCAGGTCTGACAAACCCAAAGAACTCAGGGTAGCTATCGGTGCTGGAGAAGGAGCTCTGACCAGCACCGAAACAGTTGAAGCCGGGAAGGTCATTACCCACGGGCTCTGAAAACTCAGCTGGAGTCAAAGGAGGAATAAGTAGTGGTGTGGAAGAGGGTAAGGTTCCAGAGCTAACACTGTTAGAAACCATGGATGGAGGTAATCCCCTCACTGTAAGGAACTGATCCACCAGTCTTATAATATCAGATTCAGACAGACTCTTGGTGGATCAAACTGAAGAAGCTGATGGAAACTTTGGTGGACGTTTCTCCAAAAAGGGTCTGGGAGGACAGTCCACAAAAGGATCCACTGAAGGGGAATATGTGGTTTGTGGTAAAATTTTAAGTGAAAGGTCCTTCGGCTCTGTACTCTTGGTCGGTACCAAACAGGAAGCGTCCTTAACTGACATTGGTACTGATGGAGATTGTATAGAAACAGGTGTCGAAGAAGTCGATACAGAAACAGGCACTGTTGGCACCGAAAATTGAATGTGTTGGCCCACTGGTTTCGTGGGAGCTGTCATCACCCTGGGAGTCTTAGCAATTTTGCTTGACCTTTCCGATGAACATGTCAGAACCAACTGACTTCTTTTCTTTGGTTTGGTGGAGGAGGAGGAAGATGATGAGCTGGCTTCAGTTTTAGGACCAGCTAAGGCCTCATCAAAATCCAACTTAAGTAAACCTTTCAATGGTCAATAGGAGTTCTGTGTCTAAAACTGTGACAGATTGCACAGTCCTCTTGTAGATGGACCACACCAAGACAACAGACAAAGAGTGGGTCCATCTGAAGTTGGAAGCTTCCTGCTGCATTTCTGGCACCTCTTGATGCCCAAAGTGCCTTTAATGGGTTTGTCAGCCATTACAAACAACAAAGGCCACAGAGACACAAACACTCGTATCGAGAAGTCAGAAAGGAAAGCTTTTTTTTTTTTTTAAATAAACTAAGGAAAAAGGCAGGAAGAAAAGGAATGCCAGCAATGGCATTTAAGAATACCCAAAAGTAAAGGGGGGAAAAAAGTACCAACGATGGTACTCGAGAAACTACTTAACAGTAAATCAGAGAAATAAAACACATGCAGTACAAACTAGACTATTTAAAAGAGGCGCAGATAGTACAGATATCATGGAATAGAGATAGAAAATAAGAAAACAGGAAAATCTAACTTACAGTTTTTGAAAATTAGCTATCGCTTCACAGCTCAGAGAGAACATGTCTGGCACTAAGAAGCGGCAAATGAGATCTGAGCTAATTTGGTGAGGAGTATTATGGGTACAGCTTAGCTCGAGAGTTTTGGAAGGCGTGAGCTGGAATAATGGCCGAGTCGGTTCTGAGGCTCAGAACCGAGCCCACAGTCAAGGATTACGTGAAGACTAACATCATCAGATCATACATTATCTGGTTCATAGGTATTGTCATAGCTTTAAGAGGCATGTTAACTGTCCCACATGCCCATACTCAAGCTCCCCTGCTGTAGTTTTACAAGGCTTTAAACTGAAAAGAGAATTATGTGCCTTTCTCACCTTTATTCCTACTAGCAATCGAAACAGCATTTTTTTAGAAGTGGAATGCACAAAGTAGGTGCACTTTTACTATTCCTTTAAAAGCAGCAATCTGAATTTGTACTAAAATTACATACTGTGCACTAAAGGCACAGACAGGCAATGAGTCAAATGCTGCTTTTCACATCCATTATGCCAGTTGGATAAAGGATTACTGTGCACAACTAAGATGTTAAAAACAACTAAATTAACATTTCCATAACAATCCAAGCAAATCTGATTTCATTTTAATGTCTGTGTCTTTTGTCCTACTTTAAAATATTAGCTTACTTTAGGAACATCAGTTGCCAACTATTTGCAAGGCCACGCATAGTTCATCTGAGATGCCTAGCTGGCTTCTAGTCACCAAATAAAATATAACAATATATTTTTTACTAGGGTAACAATTTCTGTGGAAAGGTTCCCTTGTGGGGAATTATCTGCCAGAATGAAGCTTGAAGACTGACTGCTCCTCCTGTGAAGTGCTAGTGCTGCTTACTCTCAAAACTGTCAGAAAGTACTGAAGATTTCTACAGTCTGACTGCTGACATCCTTCCAAGGGACTAGTCAATCAGTAGTTAAAGTGTAGGTATGGTAGGTAGCCAGAACTTGGTGAAACTTCCGGTTAATGTATCCTAGGCAGGTTACAACCCATACAGCCAAAAAGGCTACTGTAGCAGTGAGAATGATGAACATCAAATGGGTTTTAACTGAACAAGAGGGGGCTGATAGTCAACAGACTGCAAAGACAAAAAGCATTAAAAAAGAAACCAGAATTGCCAAAAGTGATCTGTAAAGCAAACTAACCTACATCCAACTAGATGGCACAAAAGCAGGGCTGTTAGCAACCTGTGTTTGGGAAAAGTCTGAACTGCTGTTAGGATTGGCTTAGACAGGGAAATAGGACGAACTGGACAATGGTCGGTTCTCCTATCCCAGGAGAATGTTAGGGGGAAAAACATTAACTTTGCAACTTCTGGGTGACAACAGGAGCCTTACAAGTAAGCCTATTTAACTTGAGGGGTCACAACATGACATTGGTATGTCACTGCACATGCCACTCCCTAATCTACAGACATTCAATGGCCTCATATTCTGCAACTCCCCATGGTATCTCACGCTCCCCAGGCACTACAAATTAGTACTACACAGTTGGCTCCCTAAGAAAATCAGGGGTCCACATGGTGAAAAAGTAACATCATGGGTAGCCTGGGAAGGAGAAATGGGGGGATCCAAGGATTTGCAGGCACATTAACCAAGATACAGCCAGAAAGCTGTACAGGGTTAGGGGGAAGGTGGTAGCATGCATACCCGGTGCAGTAGAAAATGTCAGTAAATATAATGCGAGACTTGAAAAAAGAATGCATTAAATTGTAAAATCATAAAAAACAAGCATTACAGATCTTGAGACAATGGTAGATAATTTAAACTTCACCACTGTGTACCTACCACAGTCAGAAAAACATATTCTGCAGCTCATGCAATTCCAAATTGATATGTCTAGTAATTTCATGGAAAATACTGTACTACTTTATACCTCATTGATTCTACTCATTACTGAATACAGCACTGTATTTTGTAGCCTTCACACAAGCTACTGAAACTGAAAGGTAAGATGATAAAGTACAAGAAAAATCACAGCACTGGATAACTTGAAGTACTTACTCATAAAGGCTTTAGGAACTATCATTTTATTCTGTTTCTTATAACTTACTTAGAGGTGACCTCTGCCTGATATATAGTGCAATGTTTGAACTGTTTCCAAATTTTCAAAGTCAGAGTGAAAGATCAGAGAACCTAATAAATATCATTAACTGGAAAAATTCAACAGACACATTTTACACTTTCAAAGATAATAAAAATAGCTTTGTCTTAAATTCATTAGTCATAAATTTATAATTTTGAAATTTCAATGTGTACATGATATATGTAGGTGTGTGTGTGTGTGTAAAATCAAACTTTGCGATGGTCAATTGGTCACCAGCTTAACATTCAGACTTATGAACCTACTACCTTGTACCCAGTTGCTTGCAATGCCTCAAGCCCTCAACTTATGCATACATGCACTGATCCAACAACTCATAACTAGAGGTGATGAGACACAAATTACTTAAGCAACAAGAACCTCATCTCTTGCTTAGTGCAAATATTCACAAAGCAAGGGAGAACAGCTTGCTTTATTTTTCTGAAATAAAGAAATTCCACCAGTACCTCCTGGGTAGAAAATTCAAGTTGTTTACTGCCTTATTATTAACAATATTCAGTAAGAATTAACAATTTTTCTATCATAGCAACAACAACAGTTCGAATATAGATATCATTATCAGTCTATGATTATAAAATGAAGTAAAGAATTTCCAAAAGACATAGCAATGTATGGACTCGACTATTTTGTGACCTGAAATGTCAGCCAATGCTACAGAAGAGATTACAGAATATGTAAACTCTTTGACTGAGGAAAAGTTTCAGGACATTCCTGTTCAAGTAGACTGGACAGCAAGAGTAAATGCAACTGCCCAAGAACTTCTATGATTGTTAAGCTTCGTGATGGAAGGCTGGCTGACCTCAGCTACAATAAATCTTAATGAGTGTTTGAAAATGTATTTTATTGGGAGATTCAAACATTCAGAAGAAAAATGATGCGTCTTGTAAGGCATTTGCAAACTTCAATCAATAGCACTATTACACCAATGGGAATTTCCAGATGGTTGATGAAAGAGACTACACTCCGATTTTGCAGGACTACTTATGAATAAGTGTATTCGTGATAGTGGATGATGCACTTTTGAAATGGATGCAATTCTGTCACACCTGAAATGATGTCTGAGGTTGCCATCAAGTCACCTGAAAACATTTATCTTAGCTTATATTTTACCTCATTTGTCACTGATAATGGAACCCAGTCTTCATCAGAAGAATTTAGTTGCTTTGTTAGACAACAATGATTTCATTACATAACTAAGAAACCTAGTAACAATTTATCTGAAATACGTACCATAAACTTTTAAGGCAGCTGTGAAGATACTTTCTCAAATACTATGCTGAAAATGGGCATAATGTTTAGCTTTTTCTGTTTCAATTTAGAACTACTCGGAATTTTACTGTGGGGAAATACCTGCAGAACTGTTCTTAAGTAAACATATGAGAGCCATACTGGACTTGATGAAACAGAGTCACAGTGGGACTGCTTGAAAGAAACAGTACTTGCAAAACTTCCCGAATAACGAGCATGCAAGGAACAGATTTTTCAGTAAAGAGAACTCGGTGTATCTCTTTCATGCCACTGGGGAATGTCAAAAGTGGATTCCTGAAATTATGACAAATAAAACAGGCCCAGTTTCCTACTGAGGTCAAGAAACTGATTTGGGAATTCCCTCCAGGAGACCTAGACCAGCAGGCCACTGACCCTTTAGGTGGAGAGAATCCTGATTCTTCAGGCTGGAGCAGTGAATATGCCAATTTCCCAAATGTAGAATGTGAGTTAGTTTCCAGTTCTGACTTATCCCTGACACTACTGAGTTCTGTTTTGCCAGTAAACCAAGAACCAGTAATAAAAAAAATTAGAATGCACAACAAAGGGTTAGAAAGCCACTGACCACTGATAATAATGGCGATGGCAATGCGATGGTTTGAACCTATGCCTGAATAGGGCTGTGTTCCAATACAGCATAAGCCCCCTCATCTATGGAGTGTGTCTATGGACAATGTACACGTTTATCCTATTTAATTATTAAATGGTTCTAAGCTAAAAAATAATGTACATAGCTCCATAACAAAGAGCTTACATAATCAAAGATAAAATGACTGTAAGCGTGAGACGTGTCTGCTTATGTTCAGTCTCTGCTTGGTAAGAAAACAGTTACAACTGTGATCTAACTTTCAATATAACATTTGTTTAAAACACTTAGCATGAGTGCGTGCACACATAGCTTTTTAAATTCTTTTTAATCTGCATATTTGTTTCATATCAGCACAGACAAACATGTAAAATTCAGATAAATGTCCAGAAAATCACACAGGACAAATACAAACAAAAAACAAAAAAGTCTTTACTATGAAGTAAATGTGACATCCTGGGAAAAGTAAACGCATAACATAAAGGAAGAAAAAACACAGAATAAAGACATTTAGTCGTTTGCATTAGAATGTAAATTCCCTTCACAGAACCACTTTTGCAATATGCTGCAAGAAGGCAAGGCACCTAATAACGTCTACTGAATCACTATGTTGACTGCCTGAGGCTGCTTCTGTTATATGGAGTGCATCTTGATGTGAAAGAAGCAAAGGGCATGGTACAAGAATATGAGAACATGGGGGGTGGAGGGCAAGAAGAGACAAAGCAAATGATATACTGCCAGGAGAGATCATGACTACTTTCCTACCATTACAGGGCTTTTTAATCTTATTACTATTTCCTCACCTCCCTATGTGCATGAAGCCCCTATTTTCTAATGGCACATTCACTTCCCTTTGTTTCCCTGTGCCCGAGAACATCCAGCTAAGAAGGTGAAAGTCAGTGATCACAGACTGTTATCCATTAGGGAGTCAAGAATTGTTTTTTCTGTATTTAGGAATCAGGAGACTTGTTTTTTTTCTTCTACTCCGAACCCCTACCCAAGTGGATGGGGGCACAATACAGTGTTTGCTTGCTAGAAAGGAATATGTTTTTTCACACATCTGCTGCTTTTAGACAAGGAGTCAGACCTCCTTGGCAGGGGCATGCCATTATGACCCATCTTCTAGTACAAAGAATAAGCAAATGATGTGACATACAGTGCTATACCTGAAGCAGGATGTATACCAGCCCAACTTCCCCAGGAATAACCACTTGTTCTCACTCCTCCTTATCCAGCTCCTCCAAAACTGAGCCACTAATTAATCCCAGGTTATATGGATTATAGCCTTGGCATCATCCCTCTATACCATGGAACTGTCTATTACAGGGCTTTACTGGGACCCTCTTAATGTTAAATAATTGGGAATGCTCCTATCACTATTCATAGATGCTGGTGTCCGCAGCAAGACAGACAGAGGTGGTTCAGAATATAAGCTGTAATAAGGTAAAGGAAGAGTGGTACATTACAACTGTTTTTATTATTTTTACATGAAAGCATACCAAGAAATTAGGACACTTGTTTTATTAATAATATGCCATTTTTACAGTCTAGGTAGGAATAGCAAATGCATAACATCTGTTTTCAGGAACGAGCCTAAAACTTTAAAAAAATGTTTTGATGAAAATGCATTAACCAGTTGTGAGTACTTACAATGTTTGGTATCTTTATGAAGGGCTCTCTATGGTGGGTCACTTTTGGGGAACATCCTTCCTAAGCCCTCTCAGATGGCTACACACACTTCTCAAGTCTCCACATTTACAGTGAATCCCTTTATTGCTCATTTCAACATCCCTGCAACCTGGTTAGGAAGCATGCACAACTTGGTGGTTCCTGGCTCTGAAGCTTTCATTTAAACTAGGTACAATTTGCAAGAAAAACATGCTAAAGTGCAAGAAACTATAAAGAAGCTTCAATGGAAGGTGCAGTACTATCAGGAAAAAAATATAAAGATAAGTGAGTTAGAAAAAAGGTATTTACTGCGAGCAGCAATCTTGACGAATAACTGATGCTACTGATATTAAGAGTAGTCGTATATCTGCAATATCCAATTTTAAGGGCCCTTTTTGCAGCAAATTATAAAGAATACAAAGCATTCAAAAATATTTTTAAATTAAATCAAATTAGCCTTAATTATTATTTTTGACATTGCAAGTCATGTTACAGATAAAAGGATTAGCACAGCTTAGCTTCCCTAGTTCTGTTTTTGTGTAAAGCAGATAAGATTTCAAAGTTCATTTTTCAGATACTGAACTCCATTATTCATACTGTGCACATTTTTCTGTCTTCTCTGCAGTTGGATAAACATGGAGTTACTGTATATAATTATGTTGGATGTGCATGTGTGTGTGTGTATGGGGGTAAAGTCCCTCATACAGAATACAGAGGGGATCCTGCAAAAATCTTTTTTTGCGTGTTTCATTAACTTGAAGCTTTGACTGTTGTGTTTCATGTGGCTGAAGCTTCAGGGACTCTAACCTCAAAAAATGTATGGGAATCATATTAGTTCTGCCTTGTTAACAAACAAATAAATGCAATTAGCACTCTAATATAAGAAGAAGGGAGAAAACAGACATCTGCAAGAAAATAATTCAAACCAAAACGGACTAAAGAGTAGTTCTTCCAAAGGACAGCCTACTCCTGCAATACTCTGCACACCAGACTTCTGGACTAGGTGAATATATGTAACAACCAAATGGCCACAAAGTAAATGTCTGTGGTGGACATGTTCTTAAATCGAAAGCATGCACAGGACATGGTTATCCCTTCAGCAGAGTGTCTGTTGATTTCATTAGCTAAAAACTGGTAAAAACAGTGCTGTAGGTACACTGTGTCACCATGATTTCTTCATCCCCAGAAGAATTCTTATCTGATGATGAGCAACTTGTTCATGTTCTTCAATATATAAAAACCTTTTCAAAAAGAACTAATGACAGTAAATATTGATATTAATAATAAAGAACAGCTAATCCTTTTCAACACAAGTTAACTTCTGCATAGCATGAAGCCTACATATGGTAGTAAGAGGTGACAGCAAACCTACGGAATGTCTTCCAGGACAGGAATATGAAATTATCAGAAAAAAGAAGTTCTAATTCTGGACAAAGCAACATTCCAACCTTAAATTTCAGCTCCAAGAATAAAGGGGTTTTTCAACTAAGGCTTAAGACAGAGAATCCCCTTCAAAAACTGCTTGGTAAGAAGGTACTGGGCCAACTTCCTAACCTCTGGAAGTTCATGAAAGACAAAGAGGACCAGCATGTTAACTCTGAAAATACAATAACCAAGACCCAAATCAAAGACATGTTTAAAATAAGACAGATAACCTTACAAAGCTACAGAATGAGGTAGCATTTAGACAGGTAACTGTAAATTCACCCCGGGGGCTCAACCTGCGTCCCTCCTGGACAGGGGCAATAGGTGCTGATCATGGTAACAAGGGTAAAACTTGGCTAGGCTTGTAAGGGCCCTCGGTCCATTAGCCTAGTAACTTCCTGTGATCCTACGAAAAGAGGACCATCAAGGCTCAGAGGAAGAAACTCTTCCATATTTCCCTGTAGGTAGCACAGTACATGGCTGACAGTTTCAAGGACCTCAGAAATCTGTACAGAGGCAAGCAGATCTTTACCAATAAAGAAGCTACATTGTCAGATGGTGTTAACACTGTTTCTATGGCAATGTTGTTCTTCCTACTTTGAAAGGAGCCAGCTTCTGGATATCCAGTTAGAGAAGATCTGGAAATCATACTCTGAGACCAGTAAGGGGTTAAGAAAATAAGCTCTAGTCCCTTTAGCCAAAATGTTGCCATAATGTACAGGATCAAAGTTGACTGGCTTTAAATTAAGTGAACATAGCTGTTCAAACTGAGATTTTGTATAGGAAGCAGAACCTTAGAAAAATTACGTTCAGTCTGAAATCTGACCACACACAGATCAGCTGTTGCTGAAATCTGAACAGGAAAGGAATCTGAACAATGTGAGCAGCTAGACCTCGATACAGCAATAGACTAACAGAATAGCTTAAGGCGTCACCCAGCATTTGAATATCTTTTAGCATGTAGACTAAAACTAGACAAAAATGGCAACCGAGTGGTCCCCTCTTAAACTTTGATTGTCTTCAAAGTGGCATGAAAGCTTCACATGAAACTATCAGGGAAACCTAACATACCAGGGACAACAGTAGGGGGTGCAAAACAAACAGGTCAAGGAGGAAAGTACTGAGTCTGTAATTACTGACAATTGGCAGCACAGTGTTGAATATTCATGTGGTGGTCATCCAGACAAGCCAACAAATTGGTGGATGCTTTGATCATCAGTAGAAGAAGGGTAAAAGCCTGAACTGTTTAGTAGAAGTAAACTGAGGAGACCAGCTTTTCACAAAAAGAAAAGTTCGGTGCTTCACAGAGTCCATGATTACAGCAATGAAGGTTATGTTATATTCCATAAGCATGAAAAACAGTTACCAAAATAAAGGAAATCAACAGTAATTGAACCCATTGAAGAATCGAAGCCTATTCTCAAATCAAAGCATTTAGCTGCCATTCATTCAGATACTGCAATGCAAGATGATTTCACCACCACCATAAGAAACTTAGCAAATGTGCAGAGGATGGATGAAAACTACAAGACAGCATCTTGTACAGAAACCACTGGCACAGACAAATAGAAGTGATGGAATGTTTTGTGAAATCTCCACATCATGAAATACCATTTTTTGTTTATCATGACTCATCACGTCTCTCAATAGTACCCACAGCTCTTTTGAGAATAAGACAGTACTGTCAGCAGGGACTTCCAAGATGGCTGCACACTGATCAACACCTTAGTATCAGCTCTATCAGTGTCAAAAAAAAAAAAAAAAGAATATTATAGTCAGTGTTATTGTCAGCTTGAGTAAAATCCAGTTGCTGTCTAGTAAGCACACTGCCTGGATGCCATCAAAGAATTTTTTTTAGAGAAACTAAAAGAAAATCAACCAGAAAAGGTGAACAGAAAACATTGGCTGGGAAGAATCCTACAGCTCTTCAGCAAAAAGCAGTTCAAGCTTCAGCTTTGTACTCAGAGGTGATTAAAATAAATGAAACACTGAAGGAAGATATCAACTCAAACAACAGAAAACTAAAAAAATGAAGTGGTAGAACTTCAAAAATCAGAGACTGAAATGAAGAAAAGGCTGACTGAGTATGAGACTTCGCAAAAACAGCTATTTCAAAAATGGTAGAGTTAGAAGACAGAACTATCAGAGAAAACCTGAGGTTTTTTGCTGTACCACAAAAACTGGAAGGAACAGGCTGCATCAATTTTATGAAAGCACAAATAAGCAACTGGATGGGTATTTCACAACAGAATTTGTTAAATGAATGGGCATATCTAGTGTTTGCTCCAAACCTGGCCATTAGAAAAAAAATGATCTTGACAAAACTGTAGCAGAAGGTGAAAGTATTAAAAACTGGAGACAGCAGTGTTTGTAGAAAATGGTTATTCACTGTATACTAAGCAGAAGAGAAATAAATTAATCCCAACAATCAGGGAATGTTGAGTGGCAGGTGTGAAATTCAAGATACTGTATCCAGCTGCCTTCAGAATATATTTTCTCCTGGAGGATCAAAGACATTTTTTGATGCAGAACAGGCTAAGGAGTAAATAAAAAAAAGTTTATCCAACAGAAAGTAGTAAAACAAACAGAAGGGGACTCTTTTTCCCATTCTTCTGGCAATAAATCTCATACAGAGATTTTGCCAGTGAAACCTTGGACTTGAATCAGAGTCAACTGTTGGGAGATGGAAATGAATAGGAAGAAGACCAGCAACAGTGAAATTAGTGAATAAATGGGAGACTATAAAGCATCAATCACATTTGTGAAATATGGCATTGTAACATAAAAGTGTCTGAGAAAGACTGGATCTATGTTGGCAGCATTAAATGTGTGGGTGAACTGTAAAGCATGTACCAAACTTTGTCATAAAAAATGTAACAGCAAGTAAATCAGTTTTGGTTCTTATTAGTATCTGTACAAAACATTTTGAGTTTATAAATTGGTTATATATAGTAAACTAGTTTTATGTAATGTATAGTCACAAGTATTTAAATGTATGTGTTAAATACTGAAGTAAACAAGTACTTTTTTAGTTTTAAGAAATATAGGCAATACAGTGTAACTATAACAAGAGAAGAAAGGCTGGACAAAAGAAAATGTTAATATGGTATGATCTTGAGCTGCTGGGGTGGGGTTGGGTGTAAAATGTGCACTAATTTTATTATATGCAGAATCAAGACATTTTCCTCTTATTTTCATAAGGGTGAACGCCTAGATTAATGCCCTTGGCTTAAGCCATAAACAGGTGTTTTTGTAAGCAAGTAGGCTTAAATATGCGACAAAGTTATGAAAGCCATTAAAAATCCTAATTTCTTATATCTGCAAAGAAATTTTTTTTTTTCCCTTAGCAAATATGAAGTGTGAGTAAAGAAGTCTGAAGCTGAGGGCAGCTGTACATTCTTTTCTGAATTAAATTTACAAAAATTTAATCGCTGACTAGTTTACATGGAGACAAACTTGAGATTTCTGACCATTCTTTGTTGAGAGAAATGCAAAATGCACAACAGCAAACATTTCAGTAAAAAATAAAATTGGAACTTATGGGAAGTCGATAAGAGAACGCAGTCTTCCTAGCAGCCTTAATACTTTAATGCATTTGACAGAACACTGCACAATTTAGTTTTATTTAAAGATAGCCAGTGCACGTTTTCTTAGGGCTAAAAGTTACAATGTTTTCTGAAAGCATACAAGTTGTTTTTTTTACATCTGGAAGGGGAATAAAGATACGCAAAATATAGACAGCAATCAGTGTAAATTGGAACACAGGCTGTAACATGTGATTTAGCATGGATAACCTTAACTTTAGGTTAGCTAATCCCTGTGGGTGCAACTGTCGATTTGGGGCAATTGTTCTTACCTGGAGAACTAAACTTCATTTTTGAAGATGTATATAGTTTTGTGTGTTTGTTCCAAGTTAATATGGGATGGGGTGTCCTGAAAATGTATTCAGTTTTTTGTTTGAGGGTTTTCATTTAAAAAAAGTCTAGAAAAATGTGACAGATTAAAATGGAGATGAGAAGAAACAACTATATAAAAGATCAGCGGACAAACATTAGTATGTGCATTTAACACAAAAGTTGGAAATACACATTCAAAAAAACTGACATGTACAATAGGTGGGAATTATGTATTTACCATAACTTGGTATCTGTGTTGTCCACTTTCATTCTTCCCCACAATTGGGTCTCAGATATGACCCTCGGATCTGACTCTGTTGCATTTCTACAGAATAGTTTCCAAGCCTCAAGCTCCCGCTTCTCATAATACTCTATCCTTCATCCAGCCATCTCAAATCGAGTCTGCTGCCCTAGAGTTACAGTAGAAAAAAATTATGACAATTATATAAGGAAAAAACAAAACCAGAAGCTAAAACTGGAAACACAAGGTTCCCAACAACTCCAGAGATCAGCTGGAAGCCACAAGGAGGGAGGATAGCTGGGAGGGAAGATGAGGAAGACTGAAGGTGGACAACACAGACACAAAGTTATGACAGTACATAACTGATGAATCTGATGTTGGCTCTTTCATTCTTCCTCATGATTGGGTCAGAGTCCCCCATCTACATGACCTTTGGGTGGCCTCAAGAAAGGATATGCCAGAGCACTGCAGAACCAAAAGAAGCTCAGCTTCTGGAGACAATATCCAATTTCTAGTGAGTGACAAAGGTATGAGCTTTTGACCAGGTGGCTGCAGCATAAGTATCATCAATTAACATTCTGGAAGAAAAAGCTGATGATGTAGCCATAGATCTAGCTGAATGGGCTTCAGGAGGATAGGTAACTGTAGGCCATTTCTGGAATAAATTACAGAGATGCAGTCTGTAATCCACTTAGCAAGAGTAACTTTTGAAACTGCTTGGCCAAGACGGTTAGGTGAAAAGGACACAAACAACTGATCAGTCTTTCTACACTGTTCTGTCCTGTGGAGGTAGAAACATAGTTGTCTATGAACATCTAGAAGATGCAGCAAGTATTCCCCTTTGTTGGAAAACTGGGACAAAACTGGCAACTGAATGGATTAATTCAAGTCAGCTTCAGAGGCCACTTTAGGCATAAAACAAGGATCAGTATGAAGGGATACTCTGTCCTTATGAAAAATAATGTAAGATGGTCTAGAACACAGAGCCTGAAGGTCAGAAATCCTTTTGGCTGATGTGATGGCCACCAAAAAGACAATTTTCCAAGAATGAAATTTCATTTCACAGTCATTGGATGGTTCAAAAGGTTTTTGAGTTACACATTAGAGAAAGTCCTATGGAGAGGAAGGATCCTTAACCAGGGTATGGAGCAGAAAAATACCCTTCATAAAGGCTTTACGTAATCTTGAGGCAGAGGGGAACCAAATAAATTCCCTGAATTAAAACTGGATATAGCAGCCAACTGAAGTTTAACAGTAGAAAAACTAGCACCCTCCCTAAAAAGAGACAGAAAGGAAAGAATAGCAGAAAGGAGAGCTGAAAAAGATCACTGTTCTACTTGGACGCCCAGTAGGTAAACCTCTTCCGCTTGCTATTATACACCTTTTTGGTAGAAGGTTTCTGAGAGGTCAACACAATGTCTCAAACAGGGGAAGCAAGCCCAGACCTCTGTATGATTATTATAACTAGAGAAACCAAGTGGTCAGTTTCAGGGTGCACAGATTCAGATAACAGCCCTCTGATGGGTGAAAAAGGAGATCCTGTTTGGGTTCCAGTATCCATGGAGGATGTTTCAGTTGAGACCAGAGAAAGGGGAGCCAAATCTGTTGAGGCCAGTAGGGGGCACTGAGGATTACTTAAGTCTTCAACCATTTTGCTTTCTGTAGAAACTTCAGGATGAATGGTAGAGGAGGATAAGCATAAAGGAGACCGGACAGCCAATTGTGAACTAGAGCATCCCTCAGACTCCCCTGGAAGGGGGATTAGAGCAAAATACCTGCTGCATTTGTTGTTTTGAGGAGAAGTGAATGGGTCACATCAAAGTTGGCCCCAACGGCTGAGAATCAAGTTTGCTACTGATTGATTGAGGGACCACTTGTGAAGGGTTGAGGATGGCGCAATGGTTGCTTTGTCACCTCACAGCAAGAGGTTCTCCGGTTCGATTCTCTGTTGGGTGCCTTCTGTGTGGTGTCTGCATGTCCTCCCTGTGTTCATGTGGGTTTCCTCCAGGTGCTCCGGTTTCCTCCCATGTTACAAAGGCATGCGTTTGGAGCATTCCTCCCTGGGCCTCTGTTGAAAACTGGCTTCATTCCAAGTCAGACTTTCCCAGTAAACAAATGCTAAATAAAATAAATAAAATAGTCAGAATGAACCTGCTGAGTTTGTCTGCAAGAACGAAAAACTTCCCTGGAATGTGAGCTGCAATTAGAAAGTGGTCTGAAGATATCGCCAACTCCCAGGCCCTCATGGCCTCTCTGCACAAGGGATATGAATGGGTTCCATCTTGTTTGCTGATATACCAGACTATCAACATATTGTCTGTGTGAACTGCAATCGTTCCTAGAGGGAGAACGTCTTGAAATGGTCTATATCATATGCGCGAATGTTAAGAATGTCGAACGCTCTTAACAGCGAAAATGCCAGACCTTGAAGTGCTTCTTGTGGGATCGCAGTACAGTGAAGGTCAGAATATTTTCCCTTTCCTCACTGTAGTGCGATCCCAGAGTTGTAATATATATTTAGTGTGGGGAGTGTCTGTGGTCACCATGGCTGTGGGGCTAGGGAGATGGAATGGCCTGCCAAACACCAGATCATTGGAAAGAAGCTACCATCAACGATGCATTCTGAAAACTACAGTCAACTTGATAGGAACACAAAGAGGCTGTTAGAGAATAGACCATTGAATATTCAGAGTGCACTAAAGCATTTGCATAAAAAACCTCACTAATGGGACAAGAGAATAGGACCCAAGAGCTTGAAGTACTAATCTTGCTGGTGAAGACAGAAGATCCAAAATAGTATGAACATGTTCTATCAAAGGTTTATATGTGATGAGTGGGTAGTGATGGTGAGGTGTCTAGGAGGGCCCCAATGAATGCCAAGCTCTGTACCAGAGACAACTTTGATTTTGACAGGTTTATGGTGATAACCATTGGACTGGATATCTGTAACAAGTAATCTCTGGCCTGGATAAGGTGATGCCTGGTTGAAGCAATCAGAAGATAGTTGTCCAGGTATGGAAACACCCAGAATCCTTTCAGTTTCAGGTGAGCTACGACTACTGTTATGTATTTGATAAACTCCCAGGGGGCTGTAGTGAGACCAAAGGGCAAAGCCCTGAACTGGTAAAGAATGGCTCCCAGCCTGCACAGCAGATAACTCCTGGAGCATCAGTCTATTTTGATGCGATAGTACATGCCCTGTATGTCTACTGAGCACATCCAATCGTCCTTTCGTAAAAGCAGTAAAATGGACTGAACCGTAGCCATTCAGAACTTCACTTTCTTTATGAACAAGTTCAGCTTGCTTAGATCCAGGATGGGTCTTAGTTCCCCAGTTTTCTTTGGTACTAAAAAGAAGCACGAGTAAGTTCTGAATCCTTTTTGTTCAGTTGGGACCTCTTCGATGACTCATTTTTGCAGCAGTTTTTGAATCTCTGGAACTGCATACTCCCTCTGACTGAGTGGAACATCTGGAAGTTTCTTTTGAGTGTTTGGCAGCTGAAAGAAGAAGGGAATATAATAGCCTCTGGATATAATTTTTATTAGTGCAGTCCAGGTGCCTGGGTGCAGAGAAAAATGACCCCTGACTACCTCCAGAGAAGATCAGTTGAGCAGCCCTTCAGTAGCACTGAAAGGACTTTTCAGAAGAAAGGCTCTCTGAAGCCTTGATTTTGCGGTCCCCCTCAGCCCCAGGGGCAGTATCTCTCATTAAAACTTCCCCCTCGGCCCCTGGAAGAAGAGTCTCCACTATGATCCTGGAAAGACCCTTGGGATTTCCAGAACCAGGTTTTCTTGCCACCTCTCTGATTTCTGCAGAAAGTACGCTGAGAAGTAGAAAACTTGACCCCAATGGCAGACAAGGTCCTCCCTTCTTGTTCACCATGGGTAAGGGTATCTTTGACAGATGGCCCAAACAAGGAGGAGCCACTGAAGGGGGGGTGTTAATAAAGGACACCTTGAAGGGTTCCGTGAAGTCACAAAGCCTCACCAGGAATGTCTTCTAATAACAATACCTGATCCAGCTGCCGAAGAAGCACCCTCCGTAGAATGGGAGATGAGTCTCATGGAGGAATTAGAGAAGAAAGAGTAGCCAGTCGGGGAAACACTTTCTCAAAGTCTTCCGCTGACACAGTCTCTGCTAGAGAATTGGAAAGTTCTTTGAACAGATCTCTCTGCAACTGGGTAAAGTGTGCCAGATAATTTAATACTCTCACCAAAAAGGTGGCCAAGGTGTAAACGCACTTCCTAAACCTGTTCATTGCTCTGGGCTCTCTGGCAGAAGGACAGAGGAGCTCTGTTCAGCTAGCTCCTTCTTGGTAGCTGCCGCCGCAAATATGGCATCTACTGGAATACCCTTAGTCCAGTGTGGTCTGTCTTTGGGGGAGGGGGACAAAAACTTGTCCGTTTATTTAGGAATTGGCTCCATTGTGTCTGGCCCACCCTGAAAGCCTTCAAAGACACAGCCTCTTTGCTTCAGGATCTCAAAAATGAATCCAAAGGGGACGTCCTGCGGTGGTGATCTGGGTGATCCTTCTCCCTCATCAAGGTCCATGTCCTCGGTGGCAGACTCCAAAGGGGAGTCTATGTACCTCTTCTTGCACATCTTCTTATGAGGAATCCCCTCCATGGGATGCTCAGGAGAGATTCTGGAAGAAGAGGATCCCTTTAGGGGAGAGTTTGGAGGCTTTTTGGGGCAGGTTGACGCTGGACAGGTATGATCGGCTCAGGTCTCCAATTCAATGAGGGCTGACAGGGAGGATTGTAGCTCAGGGAGGCCGGATCTCTAGCAGAACAGAAAACCCTTTCCACAATCTGGAAAGCAGAGAGATCCGGAAATTCCCTCCCCAATTCCCCTGGAGCCAGAGCAATCAAAGACGAAAAGGTAGAGACCTCCAATCCCCAGTTTCCAGGCAGAATCAGACCAAAGCTGTCGAGTGCCGAAGCCCCGAGAGGAACAGATCCAACAATGTCAGAGCTGAAGCCTACCCGCCGAATCTGATGGCAAGATCCCACATCGCAGACCCACTCTGATCTGAAGACACTG
The DNA here is from genome assembly GCF_019279795.1 of Protopterus annectens. Taxonomy (NCBI): domain Eukaryota; kingdom Metazoa; phylum Chordata; order Ceratodontiformes; family Protopteridae; genus Protopterus; species Protopterus annectens. Next base: position 1,179,842,204 of record NC_056739.1, on the reverse strand, counting down.
GAGTACATGTAGTCAGGGTAATTGTCAGAGTAGAGGATGAAGGCCTCCTTGGATACGACACTGACACTCCTGGGTGGCTAGGATCCTGGGGCTCTGATGCGGGTGGTTGGATCATTTAAAGAGACTGCACTGAAAGAGGAACACTCAGAGATCACAAAGGGGATGGAGAAGGCAAGACCCCACCTAGATCTGAGTTTTGAGGCTCTTCTGTATTATCCTGTTCACATCAAATTCTGAAAGGCTCCTAGCCGACCTCTAGGAAGTCACTGAGGTCAGTATGGAATGCCTGTAATCTTCTAGGTGCACCACCATGGATGAACACACTTTTACAATTTTAAAAACTCTTTAATTGGAAGGTATAGCAATATTAAAACAAAGCTAAAACCTTTCACAAAGCAAAAGCCTGTTAGAACGATAAGCACTTTCGGCAATTAGCCTTCCTTAGATCATAACTTCCTCTGGCTTGCTTAGTGAATTACACTGATATCAGCCAATCATCAATCTCCATTGCGTAGATACCTTTTTATCCTCCAATCACATCATAACCAATTGAATATCGGCAAAAAGGGCAAGCCCTCAAGCTTAACCAATGGTTAAGTGTCTATTCTTGAGAACGGGTTTCACAGGAATCGTATTCAAACTGGGATGACGATTAGCCCTTAGATTTACAATCCAACCTATTTCACAGGTTTCTGTTTGATTCTGTACATCTGCGCCCTTACTGCTTACAGAAAGGTACTCAATAACTTTAAAAGTAAATGCATGAGTGGTGTTTGACAAAATATGATTAAGCTTGAGGGCACAAAGCAAGCCATAGGAAGTTACGATCTGAAGAAGGCATCCAATTAAAGAGTTTTTAAAATTGTAAAAGTTTGTCCATCTGTGGTGGTGCGCCTAGGAGATTATAGCCGAGTTTGCTTCATTTTGACCTGGGACACCTTTAGCAGTTACAAGTCTAGTTTTTCAGAGGATGGAATGCCTGGTCAGGGTGGAAAGCAAAGTCATCGACTCCAATCTACCCGATAACGCCAGGATCTGGCTCCATGCTCTCGGATCCAATGCAGAAGTGGAAGGTCTAGAAGACCTCTTCGAAGCTGAACCACCAGTAGGATCTGAGGATCGCTGTGGATCTACCGGAGCAGAGGTGGGCCTAGGATCCAGAAACGTTGTATCTGAGGGCTTAGGAAGCATGGATGGTCGCTCTGAAGAGGCCCTGGAAGGCTTCTGTGAATGTTTCTTGAGGTCCAAAGACCCTACCATAGTCTTGGAAGAGGTTTGTGCCCCCTGGAGAAGCAGTATCAGAAGGCAAAAGTCCTTTTAATATTAACTTATTTTTACTGTTGGCGATGACCCTGGGATTAAATCCCTCACAAATTACACACACCGACTGCAGATACTCCAGGCCAATCCTGTTGGCTTCTCCGACAAAGTGACTGCAGTAAGTCTCACATGCGCGTACACACACACACACACACACACACACACACACACACACACACACACACTAAACCACCAACAAAAAACTACTATTCCTAAAAGAATATAATTGCTATAAAGTTTATTCTATTTTTTTTTTTTTTTTACTTATTAACAACTGGAGAGAACAGGTCAAACACAGCCAAAGGTTGGAAGAAGTGGGAAAGAGGGCACACAAAGACAAAACGCCCCCAACATCTGCAAAAGACTAGTGGGAAGGAAGGAAAGAATTGAAGAAAAAGAGCAACAATAAAATTAAACTGAGAAAACAAAGAAAAACTTGAAGAAAATTTCACAAAATCCTACAAACTCGAGACTGCAAGGAAACCATGCTGGCAGCAAATGAGATCTGAGAAGGCTGAATGAAGGGTAGAGCACTATGGGAAAGGGAGAAGCTTGAGACTTGGAACCTAGTCTGAAGAAGTGTGGGCGAGTCAGATCTGAGATCTAATAGTGAGGAAGAATGAAAGGGACAACATCAGATTAACAGCTAATTATCATAATGGCTACACTATCCATTTTATTTTGGAATGTAAATGGCCTTACAGTATAGATTAAAAGAAAAAAAAGGACTGAATTATATTAAGAAATGAGGAATGGACACAGCAATTCTGGAGGAGACACATTTGGAAAGAAATGAGCATGTGAATTTGACGAAGAAAGGATTTTAGGAAGGGTATTCAGCAGAATATCAGGAACAAAGGGAAAAATGAAGTAATTCTAGTAACTGCTAGGGAGGCTCCAATACTGATAAAAGAGGAAAAAACAATAATGGTGGATTTGAGGTAGTAAGGGCTACTTGCAAGGGAGAAGGATTATACTGGCATATATTTATATTCCACCAAAAACAGATATTATGGAGCTTAAGAAATATAACAAAAGGGGTAGATTTCTGAAGAAATTCATGAAAATATTTGCTATGGAATATGAAGATTCAGTAGTAGGAACTTGCACAGTATTTCCCCAAGGTACAATTACTGGGCTAGACTAGACAGAAATTATATTATACGGGAACATGTGCATTTAATTGAAAGCTTCAACACGCATTCAATAACTATTCATATCATATACTGATAAAAAATAAGAAACAAAATACAGGGTCTTGAACTAAAAATGAGAGACTGGCACTTTCCCACCTACTTGTTAAAAAGAGAGGAATTTTATGGAATGGGCAGTGGAAATTATTTGAACATTATTAGAGAAGATAGAAATTTCTTCAGAAGTTACACCTAGTGAGTGGGATTAAATGAAAATGGAGTTTAAATGTACGGTAGTAATAAAAGAGAAAATATGGTTAAAAAATGCTAAGAATTACTTTGAGGGGTTGACTAATGTTAAAGTATTACACAATAAGGGGAATTTCACAGAAAAAAAAGAACAAAAAATGCAGACTGCTAAAGAGAAAACAAGAGTATCTGGATAATGCACACGAGTTTAGAAAGATTGCTGTTAAACCACTATTTTTGATAACTCCAGAGCACAAAAACTTTTAGCACAATGAATTGGACAACAGAAAGCAGAAAGGACTGTCACCAAATTTAGGGGGTCTGTAACAAGAAAAATGATTAGAAATCCTGCAGAGGTATTAAAGGTATTATCGAAATTTTATGAACATTTGTATACAACAGATAATTGTAGAAATCCAGAAAGAGCATAAATGGAAATATCTATAGATGATTTAATTATGCCAAGATTAGAGGTAAATGAAGCTCAACAATTAACAGTTATAACAGGAGAATATGAGAAAAACAACAGGGCTGTATAATCAATCTTCAAAAAAGTCTCCAGGAATAGATGGTACTCCTGTGGAATTTTGTCAGTAAAGAGGGTAAAAGGAGATAAAGATCTAGAAAAAAAGGAGGGGAAGCACCAACACCCTGGAAGAAAGCTGTGGCGGCTGTATTACCTGAAGACAGTAAGGACCCATCTGACTCAGCTTCATATAGACTCATTTCAATTTTAGACCATGACTATAAAGTATTTGTGTACATATTAGCTAAAAGAATGGCAAAGGTGTTGCTAAACCTGATAAATATGGATCAATGTGGTTTTGTAGAGGGGAAGGCAATCACTTGACAACATTAACAGAACAATGACGATCCAAAGAGGGAAGTAGAATGTAAGAAAATACTACTGCTGCTGTTGGGTCTTGATGATGACAAAGCATGCAACAGAGTAAGCTGGGATTTTATGAGTAAGGCACTGGAAGCATATGCATTCCCTAATACAACAATAAGGTTAATTAGGAGGGTATATGAGAGATCAAAGGCAAGAATTAAAGTGGGAGGGTTCTTCTTTGATGAGCTGTTTTTGAACACAGGAAGCAGGCTGGGGTGTTCTCTTTCCCCTTTGTTGTTTGCTTTATATTTAGAGCCACTGGTAAAAAAAATAAGGAACTCAGAAATGTAAGAATATAATTGGTACAGTAATCAAGAAAAGCTAACATTATTTGCAGATGATATTATTTTGTACCTGATAAATCCAGAAAAGGATATATCAGTGTTGTGGGACATTCTGAGATGGTCTCAAACCTCACTGGGATAAAAGATTAATGAAGATAAAACAATAGCTATAACCATAAATTATGTACCCACACAAGAACAGGTTCTGCAATGTCCATATTTACTGGGACATGATAAATCTTAAGTATTTAGGAGTATGGATTAAAATGCATTTGTTATTGCAGCAAAGGATAAGTGGGAAGCTACTAAACAAAAGAGAATACAAAAACCGAGAAACTGGAAGCTCTTCAAGGATACGGATAGTAAGATACAAGAAGTGACCATATTTTTATCCCCTTTAGTTTTATATACAGGTCAGGCATGTTTTTATCAACCACATGAGAAGATGTGTACAATAAAGAGTTGAAGAAATTTATCTGGGAGGGCAAAAGTGGGATACTTTAATCCTTCTAACAGAACAAGGTGATTTAGAATTACCTGACTTGAAGGGATATTTTAGGGCTACATAGTTAAGGCTCATATACATAACACATGCAAAAGGTTAAAATTCAAAATGGAAAGGGATGATGATGAACCAGGAGTAAGTTCAAGAAATAAAAATGGAGAAGAAGTTTGTATGCAGACCCTTAAGGAGAGTAATAACAACTATACAGAATATTACATTCATGAAGTAGCAGAAAGTATTCTAAGAACTAAACCAGCACAAGAATGGAGAAAGGAGAGTTTGCCAATAGGGATGGCTCCAAAAGGGAGACCGGAAATAGGGAAAAAAGGACTGTAAGTTGCTGGAGAAAACAGGCAAAGAAACCAAGGCATTAGAAGCAAATAACTACAGAGGGGAAAGTAATATAGTGGGATGAAGCCAATAAGACATTTGGACTCCAGGGCTAAAGATTGCCTTTCCGACCAGAGACTGACAGAGTACAGACAAAAAGAAAGGGCTGGGGAATCTTAAGTGAAAGACCTGCTCTGTCAGAGGTTTTTAATTGTTACCTATAAAATAATTAATAAGGCATATAAAATAATGCATGATAACTACAAGAATCAATAAGAGGAGGTTAGAAAAGATTGGGAAGACAGACTAGAAAAACAATTTACAAGTGAACAATGGGAGGACATATGTATGGCTGAGGCACCAGAGAAGTGTTATTTGTTCTTAATGATATTAGAGTTTGAAGTTTTGCTGTTAACTTTTACTGCAGAAGTTATTTTTTATTTTAATAAATCAGTCTGTGTACTAAACTGAGTGAATTCATCTGTGTACTAAACTGAGTGAATTCATCTGACCTGGAGTTTGTGGAGTGAGGTCTGGTTTGTTCAACAGTGTGGTGCTTTATTTACATACGTACGGCTCCCAAACATGCAACAAAGTCCAGAAGGTTTAGGATCTATGCATAGAAGCGTTTGCATGTGTAGGTATTTTATACTTTATGCAAACTTTAAAGAATTTTTTCTCGGGTAGATAGCAAATGTTGGAAGTGTGATAGGTTAGATAGAGGTAATTGGGAACATACATTTTGGGAGTGTAATGAGTTAGCAGAGTATAAGAATTCCTCACAAAGACTATGTTAGAAATATTGAGTGAGCAAATGGCTTTAACTAAGGAAATGATTCTTTTGAGCTGTGACACAGGATCTGAACTGCCTAGACACAGTAAGACCTTATTAAGTTGAATTTTGTTGCTTGTCAAAAAATAAATTACTAGAAAATAGAAATCAAAGTCTAAACCAGCTGTATTTAAAGTACTTAATATTATAAGAGAGATAAAAGAACTGGGAAAGGGTTGTTTAGAAAAGGAAAGAAACAAATTACATAAGAAATAAATGGAAAAAGTGGGAACAATACACGCAGAATAATGTTCCAAGACGGACTGAGGTTTAAAGGAAAGCATGGATTCAGCTATGGTAGGCTGATGACATTTTCAAAGAAAGAAAAGATATGTGATGTATAATGTAGGCAAATGGAAAAATGTTAATATGGTTTGCTTTCTTTTCTATTAATGGATGTTCATTTTAGGTCTTAAATGATAATTTAATAAAGGTGTTTAAAAAGTCATTACTTTCAGTACTGCAACCATATATGACACTTTACATTTTTTCCTGTTCTAATCATTGACCTACAGCCTTCCTGCCTCCCTCTAACACTAGTTGCTCTACTTGTCACTGTAGCATGATGATACCCTTACATGATTATTCTTCTAGGGAGTTTTCAGGGAAGAACTGTTAACAAAACTTTGGTAGCCAAGTAAGGACAGAGAACTGAACAGGCCATCTCCCTAATACATAAGTAGCACAGATATTCAATGTGGTAAAGTATAGGCACGACTGCAAAAGCAGGGTCCTGTTAAGAACACTGTATGTACTGTTAATGAAACTTGATCATCAAATGGCTTTCTGCTGCATCCCTAGTGGTTGCTACAGCCATAAAGTGCCCCTCCTACTTCCCTTTGAAAGGTGAGCAAACAAAGTAGTTCAGTCTATTCCCACCCACCTTGGCTGCCAGCATCCAGAATGATAGCGGAACCCTTGTCACCAGTACTGAGTAGCAAAACTCTGCATAGTTTAAGAAAGAATTCAATCCTCTGACATCCACTATGGGGCAATACAATTCTTCCCTCTTGATAACAAGAAAAGGAAGTAATAAAACACATTCCATTCTTCCCAGAGAACTATATCCAAAGCTCTACTGGCCTAGAGAGAGACTGGGCCCTTGCAGGCCATTTCAGCCTAGCAAATTTTTTTCTCTTTCTATGCTCAAAATAACATCCCATCTGATTAAAGAGTGGCCTTAGCTATCCCATGGTCAACAGAACAACTGGGATCATACCATAGATAATTTGAGTTGACCCATGCATGGGATAAAGCATTTAGGAGTTGACTCTGTTGTAAGTCAAATTCCCTGATACTGACTGGTCTTATAGGGATACTGCAGTGGGCAAAACGGATCAAATTCAGAAAGTTATTTCTGTAAATTATGTCTGGGACACATTGCTTTCTAATAAAAGCTCTCTGGAATGGGACAGACTTGAAGAAATATCCCCTTCCTGATTCCACATCATGAAGTATTCAAGGACTGCTGAAGGGCAATGAGGGCGAAAGACCACGCAGGGGATATGGAAAAAGGACACAAACCTTGTACTTCTCAGCCTTCATAGACATTTGGGGGGCTTTGTCTTCTGCAATGCTAAATTAGCTTTAAAAGGAAAGAACAGAAATACATTACCTCAAGCCCTTATCTGAGAATAGCATTTTTTTCTTCCTCTTCAAGACTTCGCTTACCTCTTAAGTGGAGCCCTTTTTAAAAAGGCTCTAACCAATGACAGGGTTAAAATCACTAGTCAGTGCATCCAACACATAGAAATTACAGTGAGATTCATGAAACTTACATCAGGGATGCAAACAGCAGCTTTCCCTGAAGCCAACCATTTCAGCTTCACAGATACGGACAGTTTTTCCTTTATCCGTTGAATAAGTACAGTTGAGAGAGATCTTACCAGAACAGCAGATGTCCTACATCTCGTTGTTGCAGTGTATTCTTTATTAAAGGAATATCTGCCAAGGATAGACGAAAGTCTGGCCAGCATACCAAAGACTTAGCTCTTTCCAGACACCATAGTACAGATGTATGTCCTATATCTAAGGCATAAGGTATAAGTGATGTATGAGAGCCTAATCTTTAGAATCACACTGCCCCTGGAGAACCACAGGAACCCAAGAGGATAAAGTAAATGTGCATACAGAAAGAGAAAAAGAACCACCCCTTGGCTAGACGGTAAGAAACAGTTCAGGATAGGGGAAAAGAGGGACGGAATACTGTAAGAGTGAGAAGCAGGGCATCTATTGTTAAAGATCTTATTAAACTATTCTACATCTTTTCTTGTCACTGCTGCAATATGTCTTACTTAGGGGGAGTATAAAAGCTACTGGAGAAGTTGAGAGAAAAAAGCCACAGAGGAGCCCTCCAATAACCCATGCAGGATGACCCTGGCAAATCCATCTGTAGCCCCAGAAAATACATTCAACTTATAGTGTTTAGTAAGTGTGAACAGAAGACCAGGTAGCAGTTTCCAAAGTGGATCTAGTATCCAGATCCTTAAAAAAAGCACCAGAAAAGGCCATCTCCCTGGTAGAATGAGCACAAACAGAAGGAGAAACCTGCTTACCATGAAAAGAATAGCAAAATGATATGGCCTTAGAAATCCAAAAGGAGATGGTTTGCTTAGAAACGGCTAAACCTAATTTCTTGGAATGTAAAGAAAAAAAAAATACATTAAATATCCTTAGTCTTCTCCAGGTAATATACGAGTTATCTATGCAGATCCAAAGTATGAAAAAATCCTCTCTCTGTCATTCTTAGGGAAAGGCAAAAGAAGAAAGAAAGATGAATGGTCTGATTTAAAGACACTTTATTAATGACTTTGGACATAAAAAATGACTGGTACGAAGAGAAATTCTCTCTCTCTCTCTCTTTTTTTTTTTTTTTTTTTTTTTTTTTACAGAGAAAGAGAATTTTTTTATTTTTTTTTACAGAGAAAGAGAAAAGGGGGAATTGAAATGAGTGCCTGAAGTAATAGACACTAAAAAAAGTTATGTACTCACCATCATGTTCTGTGTTGTCCATTTTCGTTCTTCAACTGTTGGTTTCAGATCTGATCCTCAGATCCAACTCGTCTGCTTCTTCCAGATCGTAGAACACTGAAACTCTAGCTCCTCCCTTTACCCATAAATCCCTATTCACCCTACATACCTCAGATCTAGTTTGTTGCTCACAGACCTACAGAGTAGTGGAGAATCAGGAAATAATGGAATATGGGGCTCAAACAAAGGAACAGCGGTTCCCCAATATCCATCGATCTTTCCAGGAGTAAAGCAAAGGAGGGTGTTGGTGGGGGGGAAGTTGAGGAAGAATGAAAATATACAATACAGATGGAATGTTATGGTGAGTACATAACTTTTTTTATCTGATGTTGTCATTTTCATTTATTCCTCAACTGTTGGGACAGAGTCCCCAGCTAACTAAATCCCAGGAAGATTCTAAGGAAGGATATTCCTAAACACACCTGAGCCAAAGGCTGCTATTCCCCTAGAGACCAGATTCAATTTGTAATGAGCAATAAAGGTATGAGGATGAGCCCAAGTTGCAGCTGCACAACTATTATCCAAGGAAGTTCTACACAAAAAGGCTGGAATGGGATTTTGGTGGTGTTGGCAAACCCAATTTTTCATAAATAAAGGTAATACAGTCAATCAACCATTTGGCTAAAGTCACTTTAGAATGTGGTTTGTGTAATTTTGATTCAGAAAACGAAACAAATAATTGTTCGGATTTTCTCAGTTCTTTGATTTGTGAAGGTAAAAACGTAACTGTGAACATTCAATAGGTGTAAAACATTCTCCTTTGAGAAATTTGGAAAGAAGAATGGAAGATTGATAACCTGATTAATACTGAATTCTGATACCACCTTAGGTAGAAAGGAAAGATTAGTCCATAGAGATACTCTATCCTTGTGAAAAATTAAATAAGGAGGTTTAGAAGAAAGCACCTGAAGTTCAGACACTCTTCTGGCAGAAGTAATGGCAATTAAGAAAATAGTTTTCCAGGTCAAAAATCTTAGTTCAGTCTTAGCTGATGGTTCATGGGGGGGGGGGGGGGTTAACGCCTGAAGAACAACATTTAAATCCCAAAGAGGCCTAAATTGAGTAAATTATTTTGAGAGAAAAAAAAAACACATCTGCTTCATGGGTTTAATTAGTTATCAAATAAATAAAATAAAAAAAAATGCCATGTCAAATGTAAATCCCAAGGAGGAGTAAGTAGGGTCTTTTAGAGGAGGTCTAAGTATGTTTCTCTTAGAATAGCTATGCAAAGCTTGGAGGAAGCTAAGGTTGAGTTACTTACTCCTATATGAAAGTTAGAAATGGCTGCTAAAAAGTCAAGAGCCTTAGAAATCAGTGCTGAAAATGTATCTAAATTCTTTTTTATGTGCTCAAGAAACAAATCTTTTCCATTTACTTTTGTAAACTTTTCTAATGGAAGCTTTGTGGGAGGATAACAGAATGTGACATATGGGGAGGACAGCCTGGGCTGTCTAGCAATCAACGGAACTGGAGAAACCATGTCGTCAACTTGAGGCCTGAAATGTCTGGATGAGTCATGTCTGTCTGAGGAGACAGTAGGTCTGGAGTTGGATCCAGAATCCAGGGTGCATGTAGAAAATGAGACCAAAGGAAGGGAAACCCTATCTGATGAGACCAGTAAGGGGCAATGAGGATAACTGTGCTCTATAATCAAGATTTTTCTATAGAAATTTGGGTATTGGGTTAATGGGGGGTGGTAAGCATAAAGGAGGTCGGAGGGATAAACGAAGTAGAGCATACCTCGGGGACTCCACTGGGGGGATCAGGGCAAAGAACCTTCTGCATTTGTTGTTGAGAGGAGATGCAAACAGATCACAGCATGGTTGGCCCCATCGACGGAAAATCCTCTCTGCCACCTTCATGTTGAGAGAACACTTGTAAGGCATTACAATAGACCTGCCTAACTTGTCTACAATTACATTGGACTTTCCCGGAATGTGCACTGCTATTAGAAAGTGACTGGATGTGATCGCCCACTGACATACTGTCAAAGCATCTTGACAAAGAGGGTAAGATCTGGATCCACCTTGTTCGTTGATATATCACACCACCAACATACTGTCCATCTGAATTGCAATATTCCCAGCTGGAAGAGTGTCTTGGAAGGCATGCAACACTAAGAGGACAGCTCTCATCTCCAGAACACTGTTATGCATGTTGGCCTCTTTGGAGGACCATGTGCCTTGGACCATCCTTCCTAAGAAATCCCCCCCTATATGAGAGGCATCTGGGTCACTGTGGTCTTGGGTTGAGGAAGATCAAAGGGACAGCCTTCTTGCATTTGATTGGAACGGATCCATCATAGAAGGTAATTTTTGAAAACTTGCATTATTTTGACTTGACTCGACAAAGGTTGTTGGAGAACAGACCACTGAGTTGTGAGTGTCAGTTGAAGGATCGTCATATGGTAACTTGCCAGTGGTACAAGAGTGATTGCTGCTAATATAGATCTCAATGCTTTTACTATCAAATGAGCTGAAAGAAAGAGTTTTGAATGATCTTTTTTTACCTGGAACTGAAATATCTGAATATGGGACAGAGGAAGAGAAGTTATTTGAGTGACTGTATTGAAAACAGCACTGATGAATTCCAAAATCTGAGTTGGTTTAAGTTCAGACTTGTTGTAATTGACAGAAACCCCCAGATGACAGCACAACTGGAGCAAATAGTCCCAAAGCTTGAATTAGTTGATGCCTAGTGTGGAATCTGATGAAGGAGTCGACAGTAATTGTGGATGTCACAAACTCCCAATTTGAAGACATTCTCTTGCAAGCATCACTTGGAGAGGAAGGAGAGACTGGAAATAAACTGCCAAAGAAACAACTTTGGGAGGAGGATGCAAAGCCAGCATTGGTAAGGTCTGAATCTTGCAACCCACAAAAACTTGGTCCTGAGAAGGGGTTAAAACTGACTTTTGAGATTTAAAGTGGACCCCTCATTGTGGAGCAGAAGCAAAGTATAGTCAAGATCCTGAAGAAGAAGATGCAGAGATGGGGCATGAATTAGAAGGTTGTCCAAATAAGGGATAATCTGAACTCCTTAAAGCCTGCGGAAGCTACCACTGCGGCCAGACATTTGGTAAAGACTCTGAGCTGCAGAAAGATAAAAAGGCAAAGTAGAAAACTGATAATATGAGGATAAAACACAGAACCATAACAATTTTATGAAGAGAAGGGGAAGAGGAATGTGGAGGTATGCATTTATCAGATCTAGACTCACTCGGGAAACCCGAGAAATTAACAGAAGAAACAGATAGAGAGTGGAGAGAACATTTTGAATGAGGAAATTTTAAGAGATGTGTTGAGATAGAAGAGATCCAGAATGGGGCTCCAAGAACCCTCCTTTCTGGCCACCAGGAACATCCTGGATAAAACCCTTTGCTCTGTTGGCAGGGCAAACAGGTTGAATGGTTCGTTTCACGAGAAAGTCTTGAAGAATCGAAGGAAGGTGAGAAAGTTGGCAACAGGAAAGTTGGGGAATGCTCAGAAAGGGAAGAATGGACTTACAAACCATGTAGTAACCTTTCATGATGGAAAAGACCCAGGAATCTGTGGTTATTTGTTGCCAAACTGGAAAAGAAAGAGTAAGTAAGAGAAAGGTAAATCTGGCAGAAGGGCAGAAGAGGCTGAATATCAAATTGGAGCTGATTTATCATGGAAAGAAGGCTTTTCACCATTAATACCCTGAGACTGCTCGTTAGGAAAAGCCCTCTTGCAGAATATATTACCTCTGGGAGGCTGACTTTGCACAAAGGAAGATTTAGATGGGTGATTCCTCTGAACCTTAGCAACAGGAGAAATGAAGATTGACTTAAGGTCCTGCATGACTCTCCCCTCATCCTGTAAAGTCTTGAAGAGCTTGGAAGCAGCAGATCCAAGCAGATCCCGATTGTCTAAAGGAGAGTCCAGTAACTTAGACTTAATGTATTCAGGGAGAGATTAACCTTAACCAGGAATACCTCCTTATAACAGACTCTGATGCAGCTGCCCTAGAAGAGGCATCAGCAGCATCATATCTGCATTTCAGCAATGGAATTAAAACTGCACACACTTCTCTAAGCAGGCTCAGCCACACATCATCCCCTCATCCCCTTGCCATTTGCCCTTGTTGCACCGATAGTAGTCCTAGCTTCTACAAGAGGGCAGAAATGCATTCAAAATGACTTACTCCAACAAAGGAGACAAGAGTGTTATCCTGTCAAATATTACTTGCCCCCCACCTAGCTGGCTCCACCAATGCAAAAATGACCATTATCTTACCAGTACTTCTATGTCACATAGCCTATAATCTTTAGGATCTATGCTGAGCAAAAACCATGGCAAAAGAATATGATTTAGGGTTCTTCTATTGAAAAATTAACAAATTCTAGCAGGAGCTAGTAAGGCTAGTCTTCTTTCATTGATGAAGACTCAAATGAAAAAAGGGGAAAAAGTCTTCTTTGGCTCACCTTTCTTGAAATCTTGCAAACCTTGGACAGCAAAAGAGCAAGAGGTGAAAAAAAAGCATGCTCAAACGGAGTTAGCGATAGCAAAAATGTCAAATCTGCCTGGAGTCAAATACCATACCTGGGATCAGCAAGGGGCCCTGAGCTTGGCCCTCTGAAGACTGAGCAACCTGTCTCATTGTGTTCTTCTGCATAATCTTTGTCATACTCTGACACAGACTGAACAAGCTCTCAAAAGCCAAGCATAGTATAAGAAAACCACAGGGGCTGAACATGGGTGAGGGGAGGAACTTAATGACACTTCCAACCTCTCTGTAAGTGAAACATCCATCTCTGGGGATGTATGTAGATGATCCTCATGGAACTGGTGTAAGACTCAGTGATATTAACATTGAGGATACTGCATCCTTACACCAACTCTAAAAATGAGCTCCCAATGCCACTTGAAGAGAAGTAAGGGCAATATCAAATATTTCGCTCCTAAAGCACAGACCAGGATGTTTTCTCTCTCTGCTTAAACTCCTTCACATTCAAAAGCTCATACTTGAAGGATAATCTATGAATGAAAAACAAAAATTATACAGAAGGTAGCAGAGGCCAACAATGACTATCATGGTCGTCAAAGACAAATTAGGCTTAAAAGTCATGAATCTGCCAGATCATCAGCTTCCAAAACATAGGCATACATGGATGTTGCCTGGTGACTCCAGATGGGTCTTCCAGATATTCTTATCATGGCTACCAAAAAAAAAAACAGTTATGAATTGCAATAATCTGTGTTGTCTGATTCCATCCTTCCTCGCTTATCAGTTCTCACTGGGATCTAGCCTTGGCCTCCCTTAAGACTCTGGATCCAGTTCATTACAAGTTGGATTGACAGTAAAGGTCTACAGCTTACTTTGGTTTGGCTGTCCTCCAGAATATCCTTCTGTGACAATGTGAGGTATTGCCAGCTATGCCAGGAGAAGTAGGGCAGTTGATGTGTAACATGCCAGCATAGCTAGCTGGAATTTTGTAAAGAATTATATGTCATTTGTATATCAAACTGATTTGTACAGATGCCTGCATTGAAAATGCATTTGTAAAGCTGCTTGTGTTAAAAATGTATCAACAGTGGGTTCTGACTGTATTGTAACTGATTAAATGTATATGTTTTAACAGAGGATACAGGAAGAGAAGCGGTTAATTTCAGTCCAGCAAAATTTGAAAAATAGTAAGAAATTAAATTACTTAATTTAGACCATAAAGATTGTGTCTTACAGTTCTGACTGCAGCCAGAGACAAAAAGTATGTGCCGGAGAATTGTTTATTAGTTCCTGTAGGAGGACTGGAAGTGTTTTACTGTTTTATAACTTCCAGGTGCAACAGATGTTGGCAAAGCTCTCTGTGTGTGTATGGTAACACATATATGCTAAATTCTGGTTCAGTTTCTAGCCAAAGGTGTAGTATGGGAAACAGAAGTCATATGACTAGATGTGTGTTGATGTCATTCTGTAAGCCAGCTCTGTAATGATGTTTTAATACTAGATGAGACTGAAGTCGCAGAACACACTGTTTTTTGAAACTTGACACAGAAGGATCTCTCACCTACTTCATCTTCCCTTGCTCTAGTGACCAGGGAATAGTAATTCTTAGATCAGTCAGGAATCTATTCTTCTGTTATTTTAATATTTCCTGTGACTAAAACTCTTGTGTTTATTGTAAATAGATATTTAGTATTGTTGTGTACTTTTATTAGTTATTATTAAATATATTTAAAGTTTTCATTGTAGCTGTTTTTTAGAGAATATTTCAACCTTTGAGAGTACTTATATCTATTTGGTGACTCAGTGGCCATTCCTGAAAGTCTTACTGCATTGGTTAAAACATTACCACTTGTATTAATATTATTTTCACTCAGTATAATTGGGTACCCTTATAAGAGCCTTACATAACTGGCTTTGGAGTGTCTAGTGGCAGTAATTACTTTACAGTCTGGGCAGAAGGGGCATAGCTAATAAATCTGTGCCGGCCTTTCCCAGGTGTATGTGTGTGTGTGTGTGTGTGTGTGTGTGTGTGTGTAAATAAAATTTCAAAGAGTGTGAGCATGTCAGCTGCTTGGAGCAGGGACATGAAGCACTGGTTTCACAGAGAGGGTGCTGGAGGACTGGTCTTGGATACTCGGCGGATGACTCAACTCTATAGCTGTGCCAGTGGGAAGTCTTACTGGGGACCTGAGGGAGAAAGAGAGAGAAATCCAGACGCCAGACTGAGTGTGTTCCCTTAAGGGAAATTGTGCTTGATGCAGAGAGCTGCATCTGAAAATACTGTGTGTAGTTATTTTTGTTCCAAGTGAGCGTCCCTCTCCAGTGTCAGTAGTGAGGATTCAGGCACACTGAGAAATAGATCGAAGAGAAAACATCAGATGTGAAAGATATGTACTCAACATATGTACTCACCATAATGGTCCAACAGTGCTGACCATTCTCATTCTTCCTCAATGTATGGGGATCCAACTTAGCCACCATCTATAGATTCTAGGATCTGACACTCTCAAACTCCTCCCTTACCCATAATTCCCCTGAACACTGCAATACCTCAGATTGAGTTTGCTGCTATATGTATTACTATCGGAAGATACAATAACAATCCTATGACAGAAACATGATAGCTAAAAGATCAGGAGCTAAAACAGGAACTATGGCTCCCTATCAGCAAATTCATTAGGTCTCTCCCAAAGACATGGACAGGAGGAAGGGAGGGAAGTTGAGGAGGAATGAAAATGGACAACACAGATAGAACATTATGGTGAGTACATAACTTCTTTATCTGATATTTAGTCATCTACATTCATTCCTCAGTGTATGGGACAGAGTCCCCAGCTACGGTAAACCTGGGTGGCCCTCATGAAAGGCTGTTCCGGAGAGCCATGGAACCAAAGGCAGCTTTGTTTCTGGAGATGATGTCCAATTTGTAATGAGCAACAAAAGTATGGGTATTTCACCATGTAGCAGCTGCACAAATATCATCAATGGATGCCCTGACCCAAAAAGCAGCAGAGGTAGACATTGACCTGGTGGAATGCGCATTTGGATGTGCTGGTAAAGTTATGCCTTTCATGTAATAAACATAGGAAATACAATCTATTATCCATTTAGCCAAAGTAACTTTTGAAGCTGTTTTTCCCATTCTGTTTTTATCAAAGGAAACAAATAACTGATCAGTTTTCCTAAATTCCTTGGTTCTATGAAGGTAAAACTGAAGCTGTCCAACAGATGAAGGGTGTACTCTTTTTTGTTTTCAAAACTGGGGAAAAAAAAAACAATGGCAAATTAATCACCTGATTGAGGTTGCTCTCAGAGGCAACTTTTGGTAAAAATGAAGAGTTTGTGCATAAAGTAACTCTGTCTGTGGAAAAGCAAATAAAGTGGTTTTGAAGATAGAGCTTGGAGTTCAGATACTCATCTCGCAGAAGTTATAGCTACTAGAAAGACAGTCTTCCAGGAAAAAAACTTGAGGTTTACTTTACGCGATGGTTCAAAAGGAGAATGTACTAAAGACTGCACAAACATAGTGAGGTCCCAAGGTAGAGTAGGTCCCTTACAGGAGGTCTGAGTAAAAAGGTACCCTTTAGGAAGGCCTTACATAATTTAGATGACACTAAAGAAGCATTCTTTCTGATGTGGTAGTTGGAGATGGCTGCTAATTGAACTTTAAAAGTGGAAAAACGTGCCCCCTCTTGAAAAATAGAGGCAAGGAAATTGAGAATAGAAGGAAGTGGGGCAGTAAAAAGATCCAACTTTCTCTGTCGAGCCCAAAAGGAAAACCGTTTCCATTTACTTTTGTAAACCTTTCTAGATGATGGTTTATGAAATGAGGGTAGTATTTTTTGGACTGTGGAGGAAAGCCTGAAATGTCTAGCCATCATTGGAATTGGGGAAACCATGCAGTCAACCTGAGGCATGTAATGTTCAGGTTACTCTGCCCTGACAGGTGAGATCAGAGGTCTGGGCTAGGGTCCAGCATCGAAGGAGAACATAACAGGTGAGACCAAAGGAAGGGAAACCATACCTGTCAAAGAAATAAGGAGCAATGAGGATTACTGTGCTCTTCAACCAAAATGCGTTCTGAAGAAACTTGGGGATAAGAGGTGGGGGGGTAAGCATAAAGGAGACCAGAGGGCCGGACATGAACTACAGCATGTCTCGGTGACTGTCCTTGAGGTGGGATAAGGGTAAAGAACCTGCTTCATTTGTTGTTGAGCAGAGATGGCAATAGGTCACAGCAAGGTTAACCCCATCTTTGGAAAACCATGTTCGTCACTGACTGATTGAGGGATCGCTCGTGAGGCATGAGAATGATCCTACTAAATTTGTCTGCTAGAATGTTGGATTCCCCTGTATATGCATTGCCACAAGAAAGTTGTTGAACAAGATCACACACTCGTTGCTTCTCGACAAACAGAGTAGGATATGGTTCCCCCGTTTGTTGATGTATCAGACTACTGACATCCTTTTTTTTTATCAAATTTCTTTTTATTGAATATTTGTTCATAAAATATGCAGAAAAAGATAAGATATATACATGTGGTACAGTTGATGTTAAAGAGTGCATTCCATAAGCATGTAATAATAGTTATTGCCAACTTTACTCATTAACCTTCAAATTAAGTAGAATTACCATTTGTGTTACTACGAGGATATGGTTATATTATAAGTTAGTCCAAGAACTTTTATAATATAGCAGTTCTCTTGTACATTATTTTACAGCTGTGAGCAATATTAGAGGTATAACATCAACCTATATAATCATAACAATCTACTCTACTAAACCTTATATATATATATATATACAAATATGTCACCTTAATTATAGTGGTTACTAATATTAACAAAATTATGTGTTTACTATCCTTATAAAATTAGTATTTAACATACTGTGTATGACAAAATATCAATTAATGCTTTGCAGCACCTTTGATAGTAGGTTTGGTTCTTTTGACTTTTTGTATAAAGCTTCTTGGCTAATATGTGTTTTTTCGGCATGCTTTTGTATTCCGACCAGGTTAGTCTTGGGCTGTCTATCCAGTTTTTTGTTATGTAAACTTTTAATAGGGTGCATAGTGTTATTATAATGTGTTTAGAAAAATTATTATTATTGCATTTGAATATATGCAGTATAGCTGTTTCCCATGACAACATGAATTTTGAATACCCTGATTTTTCTAAAAGGAATCTAAGTGAGAACCACAGTTTATAGACTGTTTTGCAGCTCCAAAAGATGTGGAGGATATCTGCCTCTTTGTTAGGACAGAAGGAGCAATAGGGTGACTTGGATGGGTTGAATTTGTTAAGGTGGACAGGTGTATGGTAGGCATTGTAGACAGCATGCAGTAGTAGTTGTGGATGTAACAAACTACTGACATGCTTTCTGTCTGAATTGCAACAGTCCCTAAGGGAAGAAACCTCTTTAAGGCCTGCAATGCTAGAAGCACAGCTCTCATCTGTAGGACACTGATATGCAAACTGGACTCTTGTGAGGACCATGTGCACTGAACTGTCCATCCCAAGAAATGCCCCCCTCACCCCAACTGGGAGGTGTCTGTAGACAAAGTGGCATTTGGGGACGGAAGGATAAAATGACACCCTTGACTGAGTTCTTTGGATTGAAACCACCAAAGAGGAGACTTTTTTGCAAGCCTTAGACACTTTTACTGGATGTCTTTTTACAGAATGTTAATGAAAAGACCACTGTACTGCTACAGTCCATTGTAAAATTATTATGTAGAGGCATGCAGTGGGATTTAAAGTCATTGCAGCAGCCATCAACCCTAAAGCTCTGAGGACAAGATCTGTTGAAGGAGAAGGAGGAGAAAAAAATTTGTGTTACATGCATCTTCAGTGTACAAACTCTGTTTACAGGCAGAAGAGCTAAATAACTGACAGTGCCAACCGAAACCCTATGAATTCCAAGACTTGGACTGGTTGAAGTTGTGATATGTCCATATTGACAGTGATTCTCAGTGAGTGAGATAGCTTGGGCAAATAGTCTCTGGCCTTTTTGAGCAGCTACCCGGTTGGTGCTGTGAGGAGCCAGTTGTCCAAGTAATGAAACACACTGAATCTTAGCAGTCTGAGGTGAGCGGCTACCACTGCCATGCATCTGGAGAACACACTGGGGGCTGTGGTGAGACAGAACGTCAGGGCTCTGAACTGATAACTGTCTCTCAGCTGGAAGCATAGATACTTTCAAGAGTGCCTGTTCATTTTGATGTGATAGCAATGCATCCTGAAGATCGACTGAGCACATCCAGAATGGAGTGTATTGTGACCATTCGAAATGTGGAATTCTTTACAAACTGATTTAGATAACAGATTCAATATAGGTCTCAGGTCCCCTGTTTTTTTTTTTGGCACTAAAAAGAATCTTCAGTAAATTCCGGATCCTCTTTGGTCCAAGGGTACCTCTTGAATGGCTCTTTTATTTAGCATCTTTTGGATTTCTATAGCTGTGAGCTCCCTCTGCCTGGGTGGAACATCGGGGAGACTTTCTTTTCTTTAGGAGCAGTTGGGAAATGGGAATTAAGCATATTCTGGATATAATCCTGTCCACCCAAGAATCTTTTGTGATGGCTATCCACACTTCTAGTGGAAGGATAAGCGCCCCCCCCCCAACAGCCAGGTAACTTTTCAGGAATGCTGAAATGACCTGTCTGAGAAGGGATCCTGAGATCCTTGATTCTGCAGACCCTCTGCCACATGGGCAATGTCTACCATTGTAGCTATTTCCCCCACCTCTTGGGGAAAAATCTCCGCGTGATTCCTGAAAAGAACCTTGTGATGTCTGGAATCACATCTTTTTCCCACCTCTTTGATTCCTAGAGCAAGGTCTCTGCAGAGTTCAAAAGCAGATTCTGATGGCAGACAAGGTCTTTCCATCCTGTTCACTGTGGGAAGCAGTTTCTTTTACAGTGAGCCCAAACATGGAAGATACATCAAAAGGAGCATTGATGAATGACATCTTTAAATGTTCCACAAAATGAAACAATTGCATCCAGGCATGTCCCCTTATAGCTATGCCTGAACCAGCTACCCTTCAGGTACCTTCAGCCATATGTGAAATTAATCTCATGGACGCATTTCTAATGGATTGTAGGGTGGCCAGTTGAGAGGAAAAAGACTTCTGTTCCTCTGAAAATATCGACCCTGGGCAGAATTTGAGAGTTCCTTTATCAAGTTCTTCTGTAATCTGGTGAAATGTGCCAGATAGTTCAGCTGATGCATATACCTGCTTCTCAAACCTGTCCAAAGCCATAGACCATCTGTTAGGGGGGTGGACAGAGGAGGTCTGGCTCAACTACCTCCTTTCTGGTGGATGCTGCAACAACCATGGCATCTATGGGAACCCCTTTAGTCCAGTACTATCAGCCAGGGTGCTCAAAATTGTATCAGAGCATTTGGAAACTGGTTCCATGGAGTCTGGTTCCTTCCAAGCCCTGCGGGAGACAAAGTCTATAAGCTCATCCGCAGTGGGGGATAACTCAAGAAGTAGAAGGCCCAGACCCAAAGGCTTCCAAAGACACAGACTCCAACTCCTCCTGGGAAGGGGCTTGGGAAGACCAACCACCTTTCCAGCAAAGGATTTCAAAGATGTCTCCAAATGACACATCCTCAGGTGAAGATCTGGGGGACTCTTCCCCTTCATTGAAATCAGTGTTGTCTGTAAGAGATTCCTGCTTGGAATCCAAGTGCCTCTGCTTGCATGTCCTCTTCCAAAGGACATTTTCAGTGGGATACTTTGGTGAGGCATTGGAAAGGAATGGGAGCTCCTGAGTGGGAACTCGCTGGAAGCTCATTTGGGCTGGCCGTCCCCGAGGGGCAAAATGAGCAGACGCAGGCACAGGATCCATACAGGAAGGAAGGGATGGATCCAATAGTGAAAGAGTCAATGCTACTCTCAGATGAGAGAAAATCCTCTCCACCACTTCAAAGACAGAAGGACCAGGAAAGATCAAGGAGAAACTGCTCAGAGCCAAGGCTTCCAAAGCAGGCAGTCTTGAGCCCTCTCTGACCCTCCACTCTGAAGGAGGAGTCAGAGCTGAGCTGTCAGGTGCTGAAGCACCGAGGGGAAGAGATGGCTCAGAAAGCTTCGGAGTCAAGGTCTGCTCCTCGGATCCAATGCTGATGTTTTGGTTCTGAGAACGACTGAACTACAAGACAGTAAGAGATGATCTGATCAGAGACATTGTCGGAGTGGAAGAAACAAGAAACTTCAGAGCCGATGGCTCGACTCTAGGGATCCTCAGATCAGATGACTCTCAAACAGAAGGCCGGATTGGAGAAGGAATGACAACAGGTTGAAAAGAAGGCTTTAGGCTCCCGGATCTGACAGAAGATGGAGCTGGCACAACCCCCATCTGGATCGGTGTCTCGAGGAACTTTCTTATCATCCCTAGCCATCTCTGCTTCACAGAGACTTCAGGAAGACCTTATGAATGACGAGGTGGACAGTGCGCTTGATAAATTTTTTGGTGTTGCTTTTAAAACTGGAAACCTTAACCTTGGAGATATCAGCTCTGGAGAAAATATTTAGAGCTCAAAGCCAAGGAGATGTGACTGATGGTGGAGTCAGATCCAAAGCTTTCAGATCTGAGGATGTCACTTTTTTAGGCAGCTCTAAAGGAGGTGCAAAGTGAGGAGTCTGGGCATGACAGCATTTACTATGCTCCCTGGGCTCCTTAGACTTTTGAGAGTGGGTTTGGCCCCTGATGCAGAAGTCGTAGTAGAAGATGCTGAGCCAGAAAGAGGCCTTTCAAAATCAACTTATTTTGCATGTCACTAAGAGCTCTAATATTAAAAGCCACACATACTGAACAAGAAGTGTCCAAATGTTCTGGCCCCAAACAATAAACACACTCCCTGTGGGGGCATCAGAGTTGGGAATCTTATCTCCACAGGAAGTGCACTTTTTGAATCCAGTTGGCTTGGACTCTGCCATACTGGAACAATGTAGAACAACACTCAGTAAAGGTAGTTAGGTCTAAGTTCATAGGTAGGTACTACGCTATCGGCCCTAGGGCCCACACAAGCCTAGCCAAAAAATGTACCCTGGCTTTCGCCACCCAAGAAAATTATTTTCCTGTGCCCCTGTCGAGCAGAGCCACAGAAGTGATCCCTAGGGTGAATTTTCCATCCAATAACAAGAACTAAGAGAAACAAATTCATATATATAGATTTTTTTAATGAAAAAGGGAAACAGAAATACCAGCAATGGTAGAGGAAAACAGAAAAAAATGGAAAAACTACCAGCATACAAAAATAACTGGTATAAAGGGCAAGGGAGATACAAATGAGATATTAAAAGGTTGTAGATATAAGAAAAGTGAAAAATATAAGCTTTAAATCACAGTCACTAGCACCCCAAGCTTGAGAGACTGCAATCCCATCTGAACCTGAAGAGTAGCAAAGAATATCTGAGGTTCTGCAGTGGTCAGGGGCATTATGGGTAAGGGAGGAGCTCAGGAGTTAGATCCTAGAATCTATAGAAGGTGGCCAAGTTGGATATGAGGTTCGAATCTGAACCCCACACATTGAGGAATGAATGAAAATGACAACATCACACCAATAGATCTGTGTTGTCAGTTTCCATCCTCTCTCAACTTCCCTCCCACCTTCCTCCATTCCATTGTTTTTTCCTTTACTCCTGGAGTGACCACACTGATCATTCCCATGGTGTGGTCATGTACTCTTCAAGCTCCAAGTTAGGAAGTTTGTTTACACTATGAGATTTTTGGCCTTTTGTGGAAAGACATAACTTTTTCTATTGTAGGGTGTGGTTAAACTCAATCTAAGGTAACTTGTTAGTTACAGAGGATTATGGGTAAGGGAAGGAGACTGTGGTTCGGATCCAAAGTTTAAGAGTGGCCAAGGGTGGATCCTAGATGGATCTGATAATCCAACCATTGAGGTACAGATGAAAAAAAACATCATCAGATGAAAATGTTAAACTATAGGGAATGAAATGCCCTCACTGATGGCATCTGGTTAGTGGTATGAACTACTGATAACAGTTAAAGTATCAATGTTATGCTATGGACACAAGCAGAGCAGGCAATGCTACAGTGAATGTGAAAAGCATTCTGGGGTTCTATGTTTCTAACAGATTAAAAACAAGAACTGTCCAACAATGTACTTCAGGCAGTGATCTGAATTCTGCAAACTGCTGAAAGGAAATTGGTACTAGTAGGATACACAGTCTCCTTAACCAGGCAGCATAATTTAAAAGGCGGTGTGTCCCACAACCATGGATTCTGAGAAATGTAACAAGTTCTACAAGAATGTACAGAAAGGACATAAGCAACAGTAATCCAATGCAAAGGAACATGAAGCTTTACAATAAGAAACAGATGTAGTCAGGGCATTATGAGCACTTATGCAGCCCATCAAAAAAATGCTACTAAGTTTTGTCAGATGCAGAAATATCAATAAGAAATGGGTTACTCCAACTCAGCTTCTGCTCCTTTAAATTTTGTACTGCATGTTTCAACTCAACAAAATAAACTTCTCTAATTCTTAATGTTCAAAATCATCTCTTCCATCCAGCCTGCATACTTGGAAATCATCGATCATTCCCAGGAGTTTTCTGTACTTCTACTAATAATCTTCTCATTTCCCTCCAACAGCTATTAGCTATCAGAATAAAAATTCCGTAATTCCTAACATCGATGGAAAGGGTACACCACAACAGACTTAATGGACACATGCTTCTTACAGCAAATAAAGTACCAAAGCTGGTGGTATCAGTGTCATTGGTTCTCCCATCTTAAGTTTTATAACCCGAAAGTGTCACTCAGTGGAGACGACTGATAAATATACTAGAACTCCCAGCAGCAGTGGTGCTAGTAGTATAACAAAACCATAAATAAGCAAATACTGTGAACACACATACCTTTCAAAGTTCTACAGTACAGCTGCAGGTGGGTCACTTTCCATTTCATAAGTTCATAGGTGAATACTATGCCAGCAGTATGTTAACCAATGTAGGTTTAGCCAACAATGCCACAGAAGACTCCACAAAAGGTGACCTAATAGCTCAGAAGATGCTGGTAGGAAGAAGAGTTAATTTGGGAAATACAGACATAATACTTTCAGATTAGATTATACTGGTGGGAAAAGAAATAGGGAAAAGTTGGGCAAATGTGAGGTAAAGAGAGAGAGAGAAGGTAAAGGGAAGACAAAAATGTGATAATGTTTAGCTTGGCCATAGTTAGATGTTTGTAGCCAGTAACTCCTGGGATGAATTTTTGGGACATCATTCATTCGTCTATCTGAAGTTTGAACATAGCTAGTGTCTACCACAGTCTAATGTATTGATGAAGCTTGTTCTATAGGAATACAAGATGCAAGGTGATAAATTTTCTCCTCAATCAGGAGTTGATATATTTTTTAAACATCTTTATTAAAATATAATTACAATAATGACACAACTAAACGTACAGTAATAGAAAAGAAAATACACACTACTGATACATCTAATTGTTTGTGTGTATTATACATTATTAATGATCATTCACTCCAACATTACATAAAATGCTCAGTTACTGCCATCTTATACACTATACACCTCACTCCTACTCCTCCTCTGGAAACAAAAGTTATGTACTCACCATAATGATGCATCTGTGCTGTACACTTTCATTCTTCCTCAGCTGATGGGTCTCGGGTCTGGCTCAGCCGTTTTTACTAGACTCGTGTATCCAATTCTCAAACTCTGCCCTATACCCACAATGCCCTACCATCCTGGTATACCTCAGATCGAGTTTGCTGCCCCAATGCTAACATATACATGACACCACATCATCATGAAGAAGCAAGATAAAGGCATACAGAAAGGCTGGAGCCCAAACAAGGAACAGGTGGGTTCCCAAAGGGACATCCCTTAGGTCTCATTAGGAAGAGAGAGAAAAAGGTTGCAGGGTGGGAAGCTGAGGAAAAATGCAAATGGACAACACAAACACACCGTTATGGTGAGTACATAACTTTTGTATCTGATGTTATCATTTTCATTCATTCCTCAACTGAAGGGACAAAGTCCCCAGCTAGATGAACCTTCGGTGCTTCTCATGGAAGGATATTCTGGAGTACAGCAGAACCAAATGCTGCTCTATTTCTGGACAGTATGTCTAACCTGTAATAAGCAATGGCCCAAATGGCAGCTATACAAACACAGTCTATGGACACGTGAACAAAAAGCAGATGAAGTGGCTATGGACCTCATGGAATGCATCTGGAGGGGGGGGTTCGGTAAAGAAAAATCTCTTTCTTTATAAACAAAGGATATATAAAGTTAACCTTTTATAACCAGGGTGACCTTAGTCTCTGCTTTATCCAATCCTTTCTTGGAGAATGATGCAAATAACTGGTCAGTCGTCCCAAAATTCTGGGTTCTGTGCAAATAAAATCTAACCTGCCGGTTTACGTTCAAAAGCAGCAGCATGTATTCATCTTTGTGTCAGAATTTTGGTAAGAACACAGATAAACTGATGACCTGATTTAAGTTGGAATTGGAAGCCACCTTAAGAAAAAAAAAGATGGGTTTGCACGTAATGAAAACCTATCCTTATGGAAGGTCAAGTACGCAGATCTTGCGGAGAGGGCTTGGAGTTCAAATAATCATCTAGCAGAAGTGACAGCAACCAGAAAAACTGTTTTCCAGGATAAGAGCTTAAGGTCAATCTTAGTCAAAGGTTCAAATAGAGGTTGGGTAACAGCTTGTAACAGAATAGTCAAATCCGAAGGGGGGTCTTTACCTGGGGGCCTGGGTAAAAAGATACCCTTAAGGAAGGCCTTGCACAACTTCAAATAAGCAGAAGAGGAATGATTCTCAACTGAGTGAAAATTAGAAATAGCCACTAATTGAACTTTAACAGAATAACAAGTCACCCCATTGTTAAAAATGGAAGCCAGAAAATAACGAGAACCATTGACATTGGGTGAAGAAGGGGATCCAGGTCTCTCTGAATTAACCAAACTGAAAAGTTTTTCCATTTACTTTTGC
Organism: Protopterus annectens; assembly: GCF_019279795.1. Lineage (NCBI taxonomy): Eukaryota > Metazoa > Chordata > Ceratodontiformes > Protopteridae > Protopterus > Protopterus annectens. Next base: position 1,179,816,150 of record NC_056739.1, on the reverse strand, counting down.
AAATTTTTCTGGTAGAAGGCTTCTGAGGGTATAAAAGAATATGTCAGACTGGAGAGGAAAGCCAGGATGGTCTAGCTATCACCAAAACTGAAGAAACCATGTGGTCAACTTAAGACCACTGATGCCCGGGTGTTTCAACCCTGCCAGGTGAAATACATGGTCTGGACTTGGGTCCAGTATCCAAGGTAGATACAGAAGATGAGGCCACAGGAAGGGGAATCAAACTTGACAAGGCCAAAAAGATGTAATGAGGATGACTGTGCTCTTCAATAAGGATGCTGTCTGCAAATATTTGGGAATTAGGTTTAATAGAGCGAAAGAATAAAGGAGATCAGAGAGCCATTCATGAACTAGAGAATCTCTCGGTGACCCCCCCTATGGAGCGACCAGAGCAAAGAACCCGCTGCAATTGTTGTCGAGGCGAGAAGCAAAATGATCACAGCACAGCAGGTCACATCAAAGGAGGATCCTTTCTGCCACACTCTGATTGAGAGACCACTCATGAGACATCAAAATGGACTTGCTTAGTTTGTATGCAAGCATGATGGTTTTCCCTGGTATGCACATTGCCATAAAAAAAACACCACAAGAGATTACCCACTGCCACAATCTTGCTTCTCAACACAGTGGGTAAGATATGGTTCTCCCCTGTGTGTTGATGTACTAGACTACAAACATGTTGCCCTTTTGTATCGCAATCATCCCTAAGGGGAGAACATCTTGAAAAGCCTGCAACACTAGTAGGACTGCTCTCATTTCCAGGACATTGATGTGCAAATTGGCCTCTTCCTGGGACCATGTACCTTGGACTGTCTCAAGAAAGGCCCCATCCCAACCCAATCTGGGAGGCATCAGTGGTGACTGTGGCTTCTGGCTCTGGAAGAACAAAGGGACGGCCTTGGCACACTTTTTCTGAAAGAATCCACTAGCACTAGTAGGACTGCTCTCATTCCCAGGACACTGAAGCACAAATTGGCCTTTTCCTGGGACCATGTATCTTGGACTGTCTCAAGAAAGGCCCCATCCCGACCCAATCTGGGAGGCGTCAGTGGTGACTCTGGCTTCTGGCTGTGGAAGAACAAAGGGACTACCTTGGCATACTTTTTCTGAAAGAATCCACTAAAGAAGATATTCCTTGAAAACTTTGGGAATCTTGAATGGAGTGCTCAAAGGATGCTGAAGAACAGACCACTGCACTGAGAGACCATTGTAGGACCCGCATATGAAGTCTAGCTAGCAGGACTAGAGTTATTGCTGCTGCCATCGATACTAAGGTTTTGTAACACTAGCCTTGCTGGAGGATAAGGTTGGGACAGTATTTCCATGGCCTGTAGTCTGAGGGTACAAACTCTTGTTAGAGGCAGCAAAGCTATCTGTTTGATTGCATCTAGATGAGCACCACTGTACTCCAGAGTCTGCATAGATGTGAGTTGTGATTTGGTGCAGATGACCATAATGCCCAGGTAATGACATAACTGGAGGAAGTAATCCCTTGCTTGTATAAGTAGATGCCAGGATGGGGCAGTCAAAAGCCAGTCATCTAGGTATGGAAACATATGGAATTCCAGCAGTCTCAGGTGAGCAGTTACTACCGTCATGCATTTGGTGAACACCCTGGGGGCTGTGGTAAGGCCAAAGGATAGTGCTCTGAACTGGTAATGACTGGCTCCCAGCCAGAAGTGCAGGTGTCTTCTAGAATGCCTGTTCATTTTGATAAGACAGTACACATCCTAAAGATCTATCGAGCACATCCAACTGTCCGGTCACAGTAGAGGCAAAATGGAATAAACAGTGACCATCCGGAACTTTGAATATTTTACATATTGGTTTAGTTTGCAGAGATCCAAGATTGGTCTCAAGTCCCCCATCTTTTTTTGGCACTAAAAAGAATTTTGAGTAAGCTTTGGATCCTTGCTGGTCTTGGAGACATTTTGGATTACTCTTTTTCCTTACTATTTCCAAGGCTACTGCTTTCCTCTAATTGGGTGGTACGTCAGGGATATTTTTCATTTTTGGAGGAATTTGGGAAAATGGTATGAAACAACTTCTGGATACGATCTTCTGCACCCAAGTGTCTTCTGTGATGGACGCCCAGACTTCTGGGTGCAGAGATGAGCACCCCCCCCCCCACGACTGCCTCCAGACTGCAGCAGTCACAAAACCCTTTAGGAGTGCTGGTAGGGCTTTATCAGAGAAGGTATCTCTGAAGCCCTAGTTCTGCAGGCCGCCCCTGCCACTAGAGTACTGTCTTACATTAGAGTTCCCCTTTCTGCCCTGGGAAGAACTATATCCATGTGAGTCCTTTAAAAACTCCTGGGGTTTGCGAAATCGCATCTTTTACCACCTTGTTGATTCCGGGAGAAGGACCACTGAGGGATAGAAAAACAGATCCCAACAGCAAACAAGGTCTTTCTGTCTAGCTTACCTCTGCAAAGTGCTTCCTTAACTTTGGGGTCAAACAAGAATGATCCATCAAAAAGAACACTAATGAACAAAGACATGAAGGGCTCTGCAAAATCACATGGGCACATTCAGGCATGCCACCTGACCGCAATTCCTGAACCTGCAGCCCCAGAAGTACCTTTGGCTGCATGAGAAATCAGCCTCATGGACTCATTGGAAATACACTGAAGGGTGCCAGCTGTAAGGAAACTTTTCCTGTCCTCCACAGATATGGACCTTTAGAGAGATTTGGAAAGCTCTTTGGTCAAATCCCTTTGTAACCTGGTGAAATGTGCAAAATAATTCAAGGAACGAAGATCACCGAGGCATAAATACACTTGCCAAATCTGTCCATGGCCCTGGACTCCCTATTAGGAGGCTGGACAGATGAGCTCTGTTCTGTAAGACCCCTCCACCATGGCATCTAGTGGAACTCCCTTGCTCCAGTGGACCCTATCTTTGGATGGAGCTAAAAACTTATTAGGCCTCTTAGGTATGGGCTCTGTAGTATCTGGCTCCTTCCATGCTTAGGGTGAGAGTACATCGATCAACTCATCAGCCATACGGACCACCCAAAGTGTAGCTGGGCTAGCCCCAAAAGCCTCCAGAAACACTGACTCCTCTTGGGAAGGGGTTTTGGAAGACCATCCACCTCTCTGTTTAAGAAGTTCCAAGATCTCACTAAAGGAGACATCGTCAGGTCGAGATCTGGAGGATCCCTACCCCTCATTGAAGTTCATGTCTTTGGTGATAGATTCCTGAAGGGAATCTAGGTGTCTCCTTTTGCATGCCCTCTTCTTAGGGACTTCCTCAGTGGGGTGGTTTGCTGAAGTATCAGAAGTGGGTGCGGAGTCCAGTGTGAGGACTGTTTGAAGGCTAGTACAGGGTGGCTGTCCCAGTGGAATAGACATGAGAGGCTTAGAAGTTAAATTCAATGGAGAAAGAAGGACTGGATCCACAGAGTTTAAGGATGTCCTTTCTATCAGCAGAGATAAAGCCCTCTCCACTGTACCGAAGGTCCAGAAGAAATGACAGCCAGTCGCACCGGTGCTGAAGCTAGCTGCACGAACAAACTTAGAATCCTTATAGACCCCTGCCTTGAGGAGGGAGTCAGAGCCAAGTTGTTTAATGCCAAGGCCCTGATAGGCAATGATGGCTCTGACAGCTTCGGAGTTGATCCCAACTCCATGGAGCTGGCACCAATGTTTTGGCTCAGACAGTCATTCTGCTCCTAAAGAGACCAGAGTCGGACACCTCAAAAACATGGTCAGAGTGAAAGAACGGCCTGTCTTCAGATATGACAAGGACAATCTGAAAGATCTAGGAACTGAGGGCTCTGAAACAACCAGTTGGATTGGAGGAGGTGACATAATGTGAGTTTGAGAAGAGGACAGGTTCACAGGTGCGGTGGGAGATGAAGCAGGAAATCATTCACATCTGGATGTGAGCCCTGAGAAACTTCCTCATCATTCTATCCATCTCTGCTTCAGATAAGCTCCTGGAGGACCTAAGGGATGAACTTGTGGTCTGGTGGGTTTCCTTGGTGTTTCTTTCAAAAACGGCAAATGGAGGAGACATGGTACTGGCTCCAGGGAAAAACATGGAGATTGGATCCAAGGAGATTTGGTGCTGGAAGTGTTACGATCCAAGGTTGCCGTCGGATCTGGTTTCTTAGAAACTTTAGCCACAGGTTTGAGTACCAGAGCCAAATGAGGAGAATGGGCAAGGGACCGTTTCATGGACTTCTTTTCGTTTGGAGCAGAGTCATGTCTCCATTTGTTAGGTTTTTTGGAGAGGGTTTTTGAGCCATAGCCGATAAATTAGGTCCATTTCTTAAAGCCTGTAGACTTACCAGCTATAATGAAAAACGAGAGAGTGAATTTTTTTTTATAGACACGGCAGTGGAGAAAAAAAAATACCAACAACTGTATTTCAAAAATAGCCTACAGTCAAGACAGACAGAGAGAGAGAATACTAAGGATGGTAATTAGAAGAACATCCTCACAAGAGTAGAGAGGCCTAACTAAGAAAGCATCTGAAAATGCCACTGATATTAAACCCTGCTACTAAAGTTAAAAACAAAAGGAGTAAGTGATATAGTGATAAAAAAATATTAAAAATAAAAAAGCCTCACAAATAAGGAGTATACAGAATCCTACTGAACACTTTAGCTCGAGAGCAGAAAATTAACATCTGAACAACATGATGGCAAATGAGATCTGAGATATGTCAGGACGGTGAGTCATTATGGTTAAAGGGATGAGCTCGAGTGCTGGCTCCAGGACTTTAGTAAAAGCAGCTGAGTTACACCGATCAGTTGAGGAATGAACGAAAATGACAGCATTACATCAGGTGTCAATTGAGGAAGTTTTTTTTCCTATAATAAAGAGCTTGCAAAGAGCAGGGTTTGACACAGCACAACAGGCCAAGGAAAAGACCATCTTGGAGAAATTAACAGGTCACAGGAAAATAAAGACAATTTTTTGCCTATCCAAGTAAGAGTGGTTCCTTAAACCTTGGATTCTGTAGGTTATGAAGTACTGAGATCTTTGTAGCTGAACTAGGTTTTCAGAGATACTCGTTCCAAATGGGGTGAATGAGGGGCATAGTAAAGGGGAATTAGAACAACTTGGGATAATGGATGAGAACCTATGATAGAAAAGGTGAGAGAAGTTTAAAGATTTTCTTACAGTATGGAATTTATGCTTTTTTTTTTGCTTCCAGCTTACTACTCACTTCACACACACCCAAGTTCTTCCACTGCTTCTTTGTCCATGCATCATCACCTTGTGGCTACCATAGCATATCCCTTTTTTGTGTGGATCCTGTCTGGATGGAAAGGGCCTCCAAGCCATAAAGGCTATGCAAGCTCTCTGCATCAAGGAGAGAGCAGAAATGGAGCTGCGACCATCACACAATACCAGTCTAGGTTTTTCGATATCACACAGCACTAATCTGGGTTTTTCTATATCTCTAAGTTCCAGCCATAAAATGCAAGCATTAACGTCAGGCTGGATGAGCAATGAGGAATATCTCAAGTGTATGCTCTACCTAGGGCCCCACAGAATGATCACATCTTCTCTGACCTCCCACCCACAGCCCAGAATGTATGTTATAATATGATTACTTAGCAAAACTGCACTATCAGGCAGGAGGAAAATGCCTTTTATCTTCAATCAGAAATCATATGTGGTATGTTCATGTGTTTAACATAAATACTGATCATAAGGTTTCAAAGTCATAATGGCTTCGATGATTTTTTTCCTTTAATACTGAAAGTGAATATCACATCAGAGAAAACAGTTACAAAGGACAAAGTACAGCAGACTAATGACAAAAAAAGGTTGGAAGATTAAAGAGCGTTACACAAGCAAATTGATCAAATGCCCTGAAACTGGGAACATGTGGTTACATTTCTTTTAAAGCTGTACAAATGCCAGCATACAAACAATTTTCCATAAAGTTAAACATGCAAAGTTTTCCAGCAAGGAAATGTAGCATACCAAAGTGTATGAACCCATAAAGCATGGAAAGCCTGTAGCAGAATGTCAAATACTGAAGAAATCACTGTATGCATACACAGTGATAATTTCACTAGAAGGTGTAACTCAAAAGCCATTTATCAGAAATAACTTGAAATGGGCCAAAATACTCACCAGGCAGACGCAAGTTAACGACTCTGTCAAACAAGTTTCTTTCTGCTGTCACTCGGTTTAAGACCTGGTTTAGCAGCTGAAAGGGAAATAATTGCACAAGTTAGCAATAAAAAACATATCTTCCAAAATATGTTCTCCCCTAATCACTAACTCTTCTAATGAGAGCTAAATCTGTTGCAAATACTGATAAGAGTATGTAATGGCATTAATATAGCTAACAAGAAAAAAGTGCTAAGGAATAAATCATAGCATATGACCAAGTGCTTAAAAAGGTTTAAATCACATTTTTTTTTTCAACATAAGAAAAATAAATGGGGGAGAAAATACAAGAGGGACATAAAAGAAATACAGAGTAACACCATAAAGCATGATGACCAGCTTAGTGGAACCAAAGGTCAGACCTTCAGACTAACACAAGGGCAGTATGTACAGAAACCGATGCTCATTATCAGTTACTGAGATGAGAGATGCAGACAGCTACCATAGCTTTGATATGTAATCGACTGCTACAAAGGGGCCAGGAAAAGAAGGTCTCTGTGTAACCGAGACAGAACACTGATGAAACTAAAAATAGCCATTTTACTCCCAAGAGGATATCCAATTCAGCAGAACAGAACTTAAGTGAATACAAGGCATCTGTTCTTAATCAGCAGTTGTTTATTATCCTCCTCCATAAAGAAAAAGCTTTATCAGTAAGCTTGAACTTATTTGTTTGATTATGACCTGAGTAAATGAGCAGGTCGCCATGGATATTTTTCAGTCACGACCCAAGCAAGGCACAAAAAAGACAACAATGTATTAAAGAAAAACAAATATAAACATTTCATTTGCATGCAAACATTACAGAAAATGGGAGAACTGTCTGAGACAACCAAAGCATACAACATCCTCAATTTTGCTAACTTCACATGTCATATATGTGTTACGCGTCTGTGCACACCCATGCATCTAAAATGAAAATTATGTATTTAACATAACAATAGATGCACATTGTCTGGCTTTCGCCCAGTTCAACTAGGGGTTATCAGATTTGACCTTAGCATTAATTCTAAAGCTCTTCGGTTCCAGGGCTCTGGACTCTTCCCCTACCCATAATTCTCTGAACTCCACTTCAGTACCCCAGATCAAGTTTGTCCCCCATTAGTTAGTATATCCATATCTAGACCAACACACATATATATTATCAATCATATAAACCCTAGTCAAAACTAACTCCAGAAAACAGGAAAGAAAAAATGTCAGGGTTATGGGAAACAGGCAGTAAGAACTGTTCACAGACAGGGCATGCCAGAGACAACCCAGTCATCAGAAACCTACTTGTGACAATTTAGGAAAATTGCAAATAACTGGAGAGAATTATTCATGCTAAACTAGACCCAGGTGAGCGGAAATAGTCTTTTAAGGAAATTAATTCTCATATATTTTTTTTAAACACTATCATTATTCTTTGTTCAAGGCAGATGAGGACGTTGAAGTAATTCAAGCAACATTAGCTGTGCGTCTGATATTTATACAAACATTTAAAATCTAAAAGAAATGAATGTGCGGGAAACCATTACAAATGCTAAGGAATACATGCCATTGGTTAAACATAGAAATGCTTGCTTGTCATTGGAGCTTTACTTTAAGGGAACACGGAAACAGTTGAATCAAGAGTTATTGGTCATACACGCTTATGTTTGGACCAGTCTGAAGATTTCACCAAAAACATCTACACACCTGTAACATGGGAACCTGAGGACTACTGCCATTTCTGGGTGATGGAAAAGTAGGGTGTCTAATAGATTGTGGGAATACTGCCAATAAAGAAGCGGTGGGCCGGGTTTTGGGGAGTGTGTCAACCAATTAGGGACTAATGTTATGAGGGAAAAAAAGTAATCAGATACAATCTGAAAATCTCATTTTGAGAGAAATTAACATGTGGTATAAGGGACCAGGGCCTGAGGGATTAATCGATGGACTGGTGTGGTTCAGTGTTGCAGAGGAATTTAAAGAAGAGAAAAAGAAGTCGGGGGGGTATCGATGGGTTTTACACATGGAGTTTAAATCATCACATACAACAACAAAACTAAAGGAAACAAATAAAAAAAAGAAGTTATTTCTTACCATAACGTTCCATCTGTGTTGTTGATCTTACTGGAGTACAGCAGAGACTGGTGCAGAATATAGATTTAGTTTACTCTGTCTAGACCAAATGGAAAATCTTTTCCATTTGTCAGCATAAAGTTTTCTGGTGGATGGTTTATGCAAAGCCAGAATAATGTCATGTACTGGAGGGGGAAGATTACAATGCCTGGCGATCATCAGAAGTGGAGAAGCCAAGCTGTGAGCTTGAGACTGGTCAAGTTCGGAAGGCTCAACCCTTGGGGGTGAGAAATCAGATCTGGAGTTGGATCCAAGTTTCACGGTTTGCAAAGTAGATGAGACCAGAGAAAGGGGAACCATACCTGTCGAGGCCAATATGGTGCTATGAGGATCATTTTGCAAGTGAAGAGCTTTCTTCAGAACTTGAGGAATCAGAGGAATGGGAGGATAAGCATAAAGCAGTCCCGTGGGCCATTTGTGGATGAGAGCATCCCTCGGGGACTCCCCCTGCGGGGGAATTAGGACGAAGTAGTTGCTACATTTGTAATTGGACGGGGAGGCCAATAGGTCACAGCAAGGCTGGCCCCAATGGTTGAAAATCTTTGCCGCTAAGTTGGGGTTAAGGGACCACTCATGAAGCAGGAGAATGCATTTGCTCAATTTGTCTGCGATCACGTTGGAATTCCCCGGGATATGCATTGCTATCAGAAAGCGGTTGGAAGCTATCGCCCATTGTCAAACTCTCATGGCCTCTCAACATAGGGAATAGGACTTGGTTCCTCCTTGTTTGTTGATATGCCAAACTACTGACATGTTGTCGGATTGGATAGCAATTGTTCCCGAAGGAATGGCAAACTGAAATGCTTGCAACGCCAAAACACTGCCCTCAGTTCTAGAATATTTATATGCAGATTGACCTCTAAATTGGACAGTGTGCGCCTTGGGCAGTCATTCCCTGAAAATGCCCCCCACCCCCATCCTATCAGGTATGCATCTGTGGTCACAATGGCGCTCGGCTGAGGGGGTGGAAGGATCGGCTCCAGTGTTCTGCCTCTGACTTCATCCACCAAGAAAGGTCTTGTTTGCATCGATTTGTTATTGGAATCTGGATGGACAACGGGTGGTGAGTTAACAAAAGCCACTGTAGGAGTCTCATGTGAAGCCTTGCTAGGAGTACTATTGGTATAGATGCTGCCATTTACCCTAACAGCTGCAGGACCTGTTGAGCCGTAACCAAGTCGTGGCAGAGTATCACTCGGAGCTGGATCCTTAGTCTTTGAAGTCTGTGATCTGGGAGAGAGATTAAGCAAGAGAGGGCATTGAATGTCACCCCTATAAATTCCAAGGATTGAGTTGGAGTCAGACTGGATTTCTCCCAGTTTATAGATATTCCCAAGTAATTTGCCAAAGACAGGGTGTAGTACAACGCTGTTACCAGTAGATGCTTGGTGGGGGCGGTGAGGAGCCAATCGTCCAGATATGGAAACACCCGGAATCCTTGCAGTCTCAAGTGAGCTGTCACTGCTGCCATGCATTTGATGAACACTCTGAGGCCTGTAGAGAGTCCAAAGGGCAGGGCACGGAATTGATAACTACTGGCTCCCAGCTGGGATTGAAGGAGCCTTCTGGAGTGTTTGTCCATCTTGATGTGGTAATACGCATCCTGAAGGTCTATCAAGCACATCCAATCGCCTTCCTCCAAAAAGGGGAAAATGGACTGAACCGTGACCATCTGGAATTTTATCTGGCTGACAAACATGTTTAAACAGCTGAGGTCCAAAATTGGTATCCAGTCCCCTGTCTTTTTTGGCACCATAAAGAATCTAGAGTAAAATCCGGATCCAATCTGGTCTGGTGGGACTTTCTGGATGACTCTTTTTAAGTACAGCTTTTCAATTTGTAGAGCTGCTTCTTCCCTTAGAATGGGTGGAACATCTGGAATTCATTTTGGTGGCTTTGGGTAGGAGTCGAATGGGATTTAGTAACCTCTGGCTATTATCTTCTGCACCCAAGAATCGGTGGTAATTGATAGCCAGTCACTGGGGTGCAGAGAAAAACGTCCCCCGACTGCTTCCAGAGGAAAGCAATTAGGCCGCTCTTCAGGAGTGCTGATAGGGTTGTCCAGAGAAGAAATCTCTGGAACCCTGATTACGCAGAACCCCTCTGCCTCTGTAGGGGTGTCTTCCAGAAGAGTTGCCCCTCTACCTCTGGGGGTGAACGTGTGTCACGAAAAGGACCCTGAGAATTTTTCTGCCACAATTTCCCACTTCTCTGGTTCCTGAAAAAAGAACGCTGAGGAGTGGAGAAACATACATCAATGGCAGACAGGGTCTTACCGTCCTGCTCACACCTGGCTAGCATGTCCTTCACTTTAGGGCCAAACAGGGAAGATGCTTCCAATGGGGCATTAAGGATGGAAGACTTAAAAGGATCCGTGAAGTCACATAGGCGCATCCAGGTATGACGTCTCATAACTACAACTGAATCCGCAGCTCTAGCCGCCCCTTCGGTTGTATGGGAAATTAACCTCATGGACGAATTAGAAATTGATTCCAGGGTCACTAGCTGCAAGGCTACCTTGTCATTAACCTCGTCAGACACCTGTCCTGATACAGTACCAGAGAGTTCGGAGATGAGGTCTCTCTGGAGTCCGGTGAAATGTGCCAGGTAGTTCAAGGACTGAATTGCAAAGGTCAATGAAGCAAATACTCGCTTTCCCAGTATGTCCACCACTCGGGATTCCCTGTTAGGCGGGTGAACAGTATGGCTTTCCTCGGCGAGCTCTTTCTTCGTGGCTGCCGCCACCACCATCGCATCTACTGGTAAACCTTTTGACCAATGTGGATTTTCTTCAGGGGGAGAGAGGATCTTGTCTGGTCTAATGAGGACTGGCTCCACAGCATCAGGGTTCTTCCAGGCGCGCTGCACCACAAGCTTAACCAGCTCGTCTGCAGGCGGGGTCACCCAAGAGGTAGATGGTTGAGCATGAAAAGCCTGCAGAAAAACGGATTCTTTGGATGAAGGGTTTTTGGGCTTCCAATCACCCCTCTGTTTCATGATCTCAAGGATGTCCCTGAAGGAGACATGACATCTTCAGGGGGTGATCATGGGGAGTCTTCCCCTTCATCGTAATCTGTATCCTCGGCGAGGGGACTCCTCAGGGGAGTCCACATGCTTCCTCTTGCATGATTTCTTCCTAAGAACTTCCTCAGTGGGAGCTTCTGAGGAGAACTCAGAGGAAAGGGCACCCTGCAATAGGGTCTCCTGCGACTCCCGTGCTCGATCCAGGATGGTGACCTGCGACAGCTGGCATTCAGGGGGAGGACATAATGGTTCTGATGCCGAAGGCTTGCCTACAGAGGCCAGAGCCCTCTCCATCGCCTGGAAGGCAGGGCCACCCGAAGAGGGGTAGGAGCCCAGAACTGAGAAGGACAACCTTTGAACCAGAGTCACACCACGCTCCGTTGAGCCCGCTCCCAGGAGTGGAGCCTGAAGCTGGATCTGTACTTACAGGGCTCCTGGCACCATGGACAGCACTGTAGATAGGGCCGGTGTCAAACTCGGAACCGAGGAGCCTGTAGTCCAGTCCCGGGACTGAGGAAGACCATCAGTGCAGAGGGCTTCAAAACCTGCAAGGACGACGAAGGAGGAGAGTAAGATGTAGTCCGTGAAACAGAAATCCCAAGTCCTAGAAGAGACTGGGTTTTTGAATCAAAAGTGATCCCCCTGGCTGTCAGCAGCTGGTCCACAAGGCGCACCACATCTAGTTCGAGGAGGCTCCTGGTGGATCTAGTGCATATCCCCGAAGGGAACTCTGGATGCTCTAGGAAGGGACCATAAACTTGACCCAAGAACAGGTCCACAGACAGGGAATATCTGGTCCGTGCTTCCACATCTAACAGCACCACCATCTCCAATTTTGAGAAGATAGGGGCAGTAGTGTCCATCTGAGCTAGTGGAACCGGGGGAAGGCTCAGAGCCAGAATTGGGGTTGAAGTCAATATCTTAGCTTCAGTCATAGTCGGTGCCACGGATGTTGGCGGTGCTGATGAAGGCCGCACCGATGCAATTGAAATAGACGGTACCGAAATCGGTGCTGTAGATGAAGACTTCTGGTCCGGAGCAGAAAGTTTCGGACGTTTTGGTTTTGATGGTCTTTCCTTCTCACCAGAGGGTGAGGAGGGAACAGAATGTGGCCTCTTTCTCTCTTTTTTAGGAGGAAGAGAACCCTCAGACGCGGAGAGAGCCTCTGAAAAGGGAGAATTAAGAAGGCCCTTTAAAATCAGTATATTCTGATGCTCATTCAAGGTACGTGAACTAAAACCCTGACAAATAGAGCAAGGCGGTTGTACAGAGAAATGAGTTACTCCCAAACAATAAACACAGTCATCATGAGTCACTATTCGGCATTATTCTCCCACACTTCCAGGCATTGTTTGAAGCCTGAAGTGCCCTTTTTTCAGACATGTTAACACCAACACAAATAATACTGTACCAGAAGAACCAGACCACAACAATAAAAACAATATCACAACCACAGTTTAGTTAGAAAACACAGAAGAAAATACCAACAATATTGGAAGATTGCCACAGGGGGTAGAGAGAAGGGAGTGTACCAACGATGGTACAAAGATCACCAACAGGTAGTGGACAGGAAAGTTGGAAAAGAGGGTTGAGAAACTTGGTGATAATTAGGTACAAGGAAAAAATAAAGCAGAGTAAGGTATCACACTTTCCAATAAACACTTATCTATCCAAAACATCAAAATATCATAGACTTAGTTGAGAGCTGGCTTGAACGCGACTTTACGGCTATGGGGCAAACGAGATCTGGGGTAACAGGGAGAAGGGGATTATGGGTACAAACTTAGCTCGAGAGTTTTTGGCTGTGGCACGAGCTTGGTATAAGGCTGACTCGGTTCCGAGGACAGAATCGAAACCCATCAGTGATGAATGGGATGAAGATTAACAACATCAGATGATAGGTTTTATAGCTAAAGGGCTTATTAAATCATGCGGGTACATTACAGCAGTGAAACAATTGAGCAGGGTAATCCAGCAAATAAATGGTACACTACCAAATGAATAAATAATAAATAGTACTGTCTAAGGCTCCCTAAACTGAAAAACTGCATATAACTAAGGTGTGTGATCTTCCCAAAACAAAAATTTAGTGACCATCCCCATCTAAAGAACTGTTGTAGAGAAGCGGGAGGGACAATAACAAAATAAAACTATAATAAAAACTAGAAGGACTAGAAACCATAAAACAGGTGAAGATTCTGAACCCAACCAATGTCGTGGCTGTAGCCCTATGTGACTGATGGAAATTCGATAATGAAGTGCGCCACAGGGTGCACCAAAGCAAATGGGGATGCTTGTGTTTTGGTCTGCCTTGAATGGTTGTGTGGCCAGTGACAAAGACCAAGTCCTCAGGGGGAGTAAATGGCAAAGAAAACTACGGGTATTCACTGTGTGTTGAAAAACAATGGAAGAACTTTCATTGTGGGACTTCTGGTAAGAGGACAAACAGACAATAATTAAGGGCATCTGGGTGCTAAATTGGAAGGGGGGTATAGAGGGCTTAGTAGAGACCTGCTTGTGATAGGGTTGATGAGCTGAGCAATCAGAAGATGGGAATAGGCCCTGAATGACTGGGTACCGAGAGGGATGAAGGATGAATCTGGTTTGAGATTATTTTTAAACTGTAATTTTTAACTTGACTGGTGAAAAAATAATGGGAGAGAGGAAATAAGCAAACAGGAGACATGGAAAACAAAGACTGCTGGAACAAACTAGGAGCGCTGACGGGGGGGCTAGGGTTAACCTTTGTGTAACAATTTGGAAGGGGGCAGGTGGGAGGGAGGTTAAACCGGATGAAAATCAGACAACGTGGATCTACTGCTACACTAAAGACATAACCTTTGCATCCAATGTTGTCTATTTTTGTCCAATTTTGGAGCTTACCTCGGGCCTCTACTGAAAATGGACATGTATCCAGTTGGACTAGCCCGGTCAACAAATGTAAAATAAATAAAATAAACAATTAAACTATGGGACAGATTCCCAAGTATACAGACCTGGGTGATATCAAAGGAGGACATTCCAGAGGATAGTGGAACCAAAGGAGGAATGTGATCTAGGTTGTTCATCAAGCTCAGAATGAAATACAAAGGGATAAACTGTTGACAAATTAGCTGTTGCAAAGATTATCAACAGGTAGTCTAACTGCAAAGGCTGTTGAAGTGGCCACTGCCCTTATGGATTAAGACTTAGGTTTAAACTGTAAGACAAACTCTTTTTTTTTTTGTAAACGAAGGAAATGCATCTGAATAACCATCTAGACAGAGTCACTTTAGCCACTGATTTGTCCAATTTAGCTTTTGAGAATGCCACAAGCAATTTTACTTCCTGAATGGTTTGGTCCTAAAAAGACAGAACCTAAGCTGATGATGAATGTCCAGCATATGCCACATGTATTCACCCTTGTTTGAAAACCTTGGAAAAAAGACTGGTAGGTTTATGGACTGATTTAAAATACTTTTGGATGCCACCTTGGAAACTTGAGATAGCAGCCATTTGACTTTGATAGCTAAATAACTGGAGCAGCTGTGGAAAAGTTCTGACAGGAATTCTAAAATGAAAGGAATGGGGGAAAAGAAGGAATTTAAAGCCCTGGACATAGCCCAAATGGAGAATATCTTCCATTTGATATGGTACATTTTTGTAGTGGTCCATTTTTCGGATGTTGATATGATCTGAACTACCAAAGTGGGAAACCTGGCATCTCTGGCTAAGGCTTGACCTGGAGGAATCATGTTGTTAACTTCATGGTTTTCTGGTCCAGAAGAGGCAGTCCAGATGGATGTGTTAGTAGATCTGGATAATGGTCCAGCATCCATTGAGGATGAACTAGTAGAGGCCACTGGAAAGGGAACTGCATTTATTTAGGCCAGAAAAAGGTAATGGGGATCAGCCTGGCCTTTCACATTCTTATTTTCTGTATGAACTTGTTTATTAAATTCAATGGGGGAAAGGCATAGAGGAGACCAGGGATGAATTGTGGAATACAGCATCCCGCGGTGAATGTCCCTGCAGAGGGGTCAAGACAAAGTAACTGTTGCACTTGTTGCATAGGTAGGATGTGAACAGGTTGCAGCAAAGTTATTACAGTGACTGAAAATCAAAGTGGTCATTGTTGGATTGAGGGACCACTTGTGAGGTATTAAGACAGATGTGCATTGTTATTAGAAAGTGTCAAAAAGACACTGCCAAACTCTCATGGCTTCTCTACACAAGGGATAGGGACAAATTCCTCCCTGTTTGCTGATGTACCAAACTACCAACATACTGCCTGTCTATACTGATATCACACCTCTGGGGAGGACATCCTGAAAGGCCTGCAATGCTAGGAGGACTACCATTGTCTTCAGGAGATTGATGTGAAGATTGACCTCTATATGTGACAGAGTGTCTTCCCTTTGAAATGCTCCCCCACCCTAGAAGGGATAGGTCCATCATCACTACCACCACAAGGAGGTTCATAAGTAATGGACTCCCTTCTATCACTGAATGAGATGTTATCCACCAGGATATGTACGGCATGCAAACTTGAGTGAGTCGAATTTTGGCATGAAGTGGATGGCCAAATTGGGACCACTGCATTGCTAGAATCCACTGAAGCACTCTCATGTAAAATTTGGCCAATGGAACCATGAGGACTGTGGAAGCCATTAGGCAAAAAAAATTGTCTTGTAAGTGGGAAGGGGTGATGGGGAACTTGAGTGGCAGTGAGGTGTAGCGACAGCACCCTGGAGATAGAAAGTTGGGTGTTCTGCAAGATTGTGTCCAGTGGCATCTGACAAATTTTAGCTACTGATTAGGCATAAGATGACTTTTGGTTAGCTTGACCATGATTCACAGGTCTTGCAACAGCTGAAGAAAAAGGTTTTGATGGTTCGATTTCAGGTTGCTGGAAGGAGCAGTCAGGAGCCAATAGTTGAGGTATGGGAAAACATGGGATCCCTAGCATGTCAAGATGCGCACCCATCACCTTCTTGAACACCCTGGGAGCTGTGATGAGACTGAATGGCAGGGCTGTGAAGTGACAATAGTTGGTTCTCAGACGGAAACAGAGAAATCTCCTCGAGCGCTTCTCTATCTTCACATGGAAGTAAGCATCTTTAAGATCTATACAGCACATCCTATCATCCTTCCTCAGTACAGGTAAAATGGACTGAAGTGTGACCATCTGGAGTTTTGTCTGATGCCACCTGAACCCTGAACTGTTGAAACGATGGCAGCAGTTGAATCTTGACTTGAGCAATCAATATATGAGACTTCTCATTGATTATTTCACCCCTATTGAGCAAGAACTTACTACTAAAGTAGACACTCTATACAGAGAGATGTGTAATCGTTTTAAAGGTGAGATATATGAGAAGAAGATTGATGCTATGTATATACAAGTAACAGCATATAGTGATAGATTGCAACAGCTAAAATATAAGAAACTGCAAAGAGACTATCAGGATTTTCTATCTGGTCAGGTGTTTGTGTGGCCGAGAACAGGTTCTCAACGTAATGATCGCACCTCCATGCCAAATATGACCTGTTTGAACACTGAGGATGAATTGCAAACTTTTACAGATATTGTCTCTCTAAATTCTGCGAGGACAATAACGGAAGATGGGAATGAAGCAGATGTGACGTCAGTGAGTAAAAATGTGGTGGATGAGATTGCATCGACACTAAACACTCCTCCACCTAACCAACAAGCTTTAGAAGAACAAGTCTCTTTTAATAAGTTTGGAGCCAAACCGAAACAAGTCTTTGGAAAAGCTGCTAGCGTTTTTTTACCGCTACCAATGCAATATCGTTCCAGACCACAAACAAGGTCCAACAGCCGAGGAAGGCGAAAAAGGAAGTACTCAGGCGAGATGGTGGAGGTAAGGAGAAAAAACAGAAATTGAATACATTAGTATTTAACTTTTCAAGTTATATTCTTGGCACAAACGAAGTATCTTTACTGAATAGAGGCCTCTCCTTCATTCCTTCACAAAATAGTAACCTCGCCGAGTTACTGACTGACTTTGCGTCTCTTTGCCAGGAATTCGTCTTTGAAATTATTGTTTGACCAAGCAAAAGAGACTAAAGCAGGAAGTCGGTTTAAACGCAAAAGTACTTTTGTACCAGTTTTTCCTTCTAATGTTGATTGCTTTGTTTCAGTATGTGAGAAAGATTTCTATCAATATTTTTCAAATGCTGCTTCAAGAAATGTATATCACAATTTAAAAGCTGATGAATGGTGTTCTCTTCATGATTTGTCTAATAATGTTGATTTAGTTATACAGCCTGCTGATAAGGGGGGAGGCATAGTGGTATTAGATACCTCTATGTATAATACTATGATGTTGCATATGCTGAATGATGATAAGACCTATAGGCTGATAAAAAGGGAAACTATTACTAACATCATAAGGAATGTTCATAATACACTATATGACCTTTTGATGTGTAGACAGATTGATAGTGAGCTTTATGAATATTTCTTAATTGAATTTCCAAAGATACCATTGATTAAAGGCCTCCCTAAGATCCATAAGGATATTGTTCCTTTACCTGTATGACCCATAGTGTCAGGGGCGGGATGGGTTACAGAGCACATTTCGTACTATTTGGAATCTATCCTTGGACCCTTAGCAAGGAGTGTTCCAATCATCCTAAAGAATACTTATCAGCTATTGGATGATTTGGATAGCCTTAAGAGTAATGGCACGTTACCTTCTTCTGTTGTCTTAGCTTCCTTAGATGTTAAGAGCCTATTTACGGTGATTCCAAATGAATATGGAATAGAGGCAATCAGGGAAGTTCTACTTAATATAGGTTCATTTGATAATGATACACATCTGGTCACTTGTACTCTCTTGGATTTAGTACTGAACAATAACGTCTTTATGTACCGTGATGCACTATATGCAAAAACATGGGGTGTAGCTATGGGCACCCCATGTGCAAATTCATATGCAAATTTAGTGATGTATCATTGTGAATGTACTTATTTGTTTAATAGTAGTTTTTTTCAGCATGTTTTGCTATATAGACGTTTTGTAGACGACATATTAATTGTTTGGGATGGAGAATTAGCCCTATTACATGATTTAGTTATTCATCTAGAATCTACAACTGATTTTCTAAGATTTACATTGGAGACATCATTTCAGGAGATACATTTTCTTGACATTACAATAAATAAAAGCCCAGAAGGTCTGATTTCAACTACTTTATATAGGAAGCCTTGCTGGAGAAATGCATTACTACACTATGATAGTATGCATCCACGCCATATGTTCCCCAATATTGTTAGGGGCCAATGTAAGAGGATTTCTAGTTTATTTAGGAACGATGGTGATAGGAATCTACAGCTAGATTATTTAAGAGAGTTATTCCAAGAGAGAGGTTACAATGTTTCACAGCTATGTATGTCAAACTGTTTTGCCATGGGTTCTATGCCTATGGATATAGAGGCTTCTGTTGTTCCAAGATACTTTAAGACTAGGTATAAATATAGGACTCATTATGACTTAAACAAGGTATTTTTTACCACAAGATATACCAGTGATATAAGTTATATTACTGACATTATTAAGAAAAATTGGAATGTTCTACTTGTAGATAATAGGTGTCTTAAACTAGTAGGGGCAAAATCCAATTTTAGGTATAAGAATAGCAAGAATTTAAAGAGGCTTTTATGTATTGATAAAACTGATTTATTAACTAGTAATATAGATAAGCAAACTCTTGAGACATGGTACATTCCCATGCAATAGGTGTAACGTGTAAATATATAGCTAGTGACAATCAGTTTGTTCATCCCTCTCTTAATTATATCTACACACCCAGCTTTTATGCTACTTGTGAAACTACTAACCTGATTTACTTAGCAACATGTACAGAATGCTTGGCATTTTATGTGGGTATGACCTCAAGAAGGCTAAGGGACCGAGTGTATAATTATATATATGATATTAAGAAATTAAACCCAATTATACCATGACCCCCCCCAAAACGTGCACGCTGATTGGCCAGCGTGCCCGTTGTAAATCGAGTTATACTAATGGAAAAGGTCCGTCGCCGGACTTTTTCCATTAGTATAACTCGTTTTAAACACTGTCTCGCTATGTTAAATGGGTTTAACATAGCGAGACAGCTAAAATAAGCAACGGAGATCTCCGTTGCTTATTTTAAAGCTGTCTCGCTATGTTAAACCCATTTAACAAAGCGAGACAGTGTTTTAAAAAAAAGCAACGGAGAAAGCAAGATCTCCGTTGCTTTTTTTTAGAGTCTCGCTATGTTAAACTCATTTAACATAGCGAGACACTAAAAACAGCGAGATCTTGCTTTCTCCGTGCTACAACTCTGATGTACTGCGCAGGTGCGCAGTACATCAGAACTGCTACGGATGCCAGACATCTGCGGAAGGGCAGTAAACAGGCATTATACTATGCCATTATTTAAGAAAAGTAATAGTTTATTTTCTTAAATAATGTCATGGTATAATAGCAATAACCCACGCCTGGGTGTGGGTAATGCTAAATTTACCCACGGTTGGCTTTGTTTGGTCCCTCGGGCTTCGCCCTCGGGACCAAACCACGCCAACCGTGGGTAAATTTAAGAAGTAGAAGTTGACTCTAGATGGGGTTTAGATGGAACTGAACTGGATGGACACTCTTTTTCCCTCTGCATCAAAGGACCCACTCAAAAGCTGAGAATACTGTCAGCTCCACTGGAACCCTCCTGTCCCCAGACAGAAAGGAAGCCTTGGAACCAAGAGGCTTCGACCCTAAGGTCAACCTTGACACTGATCTATCTACAGCCAAGCAATCAAGAGGAAGAGATGGCTCTGACAACTATGGTGTTGACTCATCCCTGGAGCCAGGATCCCGAAACTTTGGCTCAGAGTGTCTTCTGGATACAAACATATCAGAGCTGAAAAAGGAAGGGAACCTGTTGGAGTCGAAGTCACACTACTAGCTCTGGCAAAGGTGCTCCAGGACAGATTGGATCTGAGATAGCAGAGTCTAAGGGATGGCCTAGAACTCAGTACATTCCCAGAAGATGTACTAAGAGAACCCCTAGCCAAATCTGCATTCTGAGGAGCTACCTCATCATCCTTGTCGACATCTTGTTGAGTCAGGCTTCTTGATGACAGGGCCAATGACACCAGCAAAAGAGGTCTCAAGTACCTCCTTTCTTGAGGATCAGTGAGTGTAACCTGAGACTCACTGGATCCAGAAAGAATCAGGACTGAGGAGGTGATGGATGGACAAAAGGAACATGTCAATTCTGAACATCTCGGTATCTTAGGATCTGAACTAGACAAGACAGTCAGATCTGGGGAGTGCTTACAGGACTTCTCTGAGTCCGAGTTCTCCTTTTCCTTTGTCGTCATTTTCTCTTTTTGCTTCTCTTTGCCATCTGCTTTTTCTTTTTTCTTCCCTCTTTCTCCCTTGTCCTTGGATCTCTTATCTTCGCCTGTGGGAGAGGACGCTGCAGAGGTAATGGATGGCACAGTAGACCCTGTCTGAAGGACAAAGAGGTCTTTGACAATTAGTTTTTCCCTTCTGGTTTCAAAAGTCCGTGAGCTAAAAGGTGAACAGGCCTGGCATTAGGTATCGAGATGGGTAACGTCCTAGCAGCAGACATACAAGGAGTGTGCGTCCTGGAGAGGGAGCTTGTGCTCATACTCCATACATTTTTTAAAACGTTGTCCATCAGCCATGACTAGGACACTGTAAAGGCAAACTGTACACAAAGACAAAAACTGTACAAGCAAAAAACTTCTAAACTAGGAATTCTGAACCACAGGATAGTGCGTGCGTATATATGTTTTATACATATATATGTGTGTGTGCGTGTATATATACGTATACAAGATACAACTCTAATCAGCTATGTACTAATTTTATTTTATATATGTGTATGTATATATATATATGTATATATATATATATATATATATATATATATATATATATATGTGTGTGTGTGTGCATATATATATATATATATATATATATATATATATATATATATATATATATATATATAATACACACACACACACACACACATACTTACATATATATATATATATATATATATATATATATATATATGTGTGTGTGTGTGTGTGTGTGTGTGTGTGTAAACAAATAAAACTATCTAAACAAGGGAAAAACACAGCACACACTATAAACGTAGGTATCCAGTAAGTATCAGTCAGTAAAATAGCACTCCACACTCTCTCCTTACCTCTCAGTCAACAACGGTGTACCGCAAGACTCTATCCTTGGTCTCCTCCTCTAACATTTTCACCAACACCCTCTATACATCCACACAACAGGCCACCCTAATACAATACGCAGATGATTCCATTCTCATTTGCACATCTGACAACATGGTACACCTCCAAAAATGTACTCAGGAAGCTTTAACAGCTATTGAAACATGGCTTCGTAACCCACAACTTATGCTTAACCCAAAAAAGACCTAATGTCTACTTTTTCCCCAAATCCCTCTCTCATGAAAAAAAAAAAATGAAGTCCTCTCTCTTGGTAATAGAGACATTGAAGTCGCTTCTCGTAACAAAGTATTGGGGGTGACAGTGAATGATAATCTTACATTCGACCTGCATATACAAAAATGCATAAGAAAACCTCATCAAAAACTAGGGATGCTTTACAGAGCCAAAAACATTCTCACTGACACAGCGAAAACTACACTTGTTACTACTTATCTCCTCCCCACACTATTATGGCACACCCATCCTTATTAACCTCTAGGCTTCACAACAATTAAAATTTGAACAATGCTACAAAAAAAGTTGCTAAATTTGCAACCGGTACCACTTCCAGAACCCACCACTGTATAGCACTGAAATGCCTAAACTGGTTACAACTGATGTACCAGCTAACATATACACAACTTCTTACCATCTATAACACTATCTAGCATCCATATGCCTGTTCAGTACTAAAATAACAATCTACACAACTATTTTCCTAGTCAGTCATTGCGATCCAGTGACCAAAAACTCCTAACTACAAACCTAGCAAATCTGCTGGGCACTGTCTGTACTCATACAAGGTTATTAAGGCCTGGAACTCCTTACCTGCATCAATCAGGGCTATATCTTCCCTCCCATCTTTCAAAACCACTCTGAAAGACTTCCTAGCTAAACTCTGGTTCAGTTCTTGCTCAAAACCAGGATAAACTATATCCTTAAATGTGAACAAGTACCTTTTCATTCCTTATACCTCTTTATATTCTTCACTTACTTCCTTACTGCTATCAGATTCACTTCCCTGACTTTCTCTCTAAATATACTATAAGCGTGTTTTTCCCTCACTTCATACTTGTGTCTTTCGGCTTTTCCCGGTTAGGGGTCGCCACAGCGGAACTCCGGTCCGCTAATGATTGGTAGTGGATTTTTATGTACCGGGTTACCAGCCCTGACGCACAACCTTCAACGAAGGCACGCCCCATTCACGTATGCCTCCACACAGAAGATGCTCTAGCTGAGAATCGAACGGGACAACGTCTTGCTATGAGGCGACAACGCTACCGCAGCACCACCACCGCAGTTTTTCCCTCACTTCATATTGCAATTTCTATTTGTATTAAAATAACTTACCTTTAATTTCTCTGCAAACTGTCTAATTTTTTCTAAATATTAAATGATTGTTATATACCTGGCATGGATTCTTAAGCAGTGTTTTTATATTGTGTCTAATTTTCTCGGCAGGGGTGCCTTCTGTGCGGAGTTTGCATGTCCTCCCTGTGTTCATGCGGGTTTCTTCCCACATTCTAAAGACATGCAGTGGGTAGACTGGACAATCTAAATTGACCATAGGTGTGACTGTGCGTGTGAGGGTATGGTGTGGATGAACTACTATGGCAGGGCTAGCCAACCTGTGGTGTAAATCCTGGCTCTGGATGACTGTCACTGTTGAAGTAACACCCCAACCCCATGTGAAAAAAATGGGAAAAAAGGGTTGTGGATGGACAGATTTAAACTGCAAGTTTTTGTTTTATTTTTGAAGATTGTAAAATGATTGTTCTTAAAGTGTTCTTGGCCTTGGAGAGAGCACTGAGGACCTGTTCCCTAGTGACAGTATGGACAGTTATATTTGATGGTACTTCCTGAGGGGAGGCTCAGGGAGAAAGAGCGGTAAAGTAGAGCTGAATTTGTCTGCCAGTACGTTTGCTATATCTTTTGGCTCAGTATAAGTGGCTCCATTAACAATGAGCTCTGCACATAATTCTGTAATGCCTTTGTGGTTGCAGACAAAGAATGCCTTGTGGTTGTCCTTGGTCTGGGCAGCCAAGTTTCCTCAAATTTGGCTTTGGTAGACTATTTGGAAAGGAAAGTTGTAGAAGTAGCCATAGCACTTGTCGAATGACCTCTAGGCTTGCATGGCAGAATCTTGCATTTCAATGAATATACAAACAAAATACAATATGACAGCCACTTGGATAAAGTTTCTTTAGATACAGTTAAGCCTAGCCTGGATTTTGAAAAGGTTATAAATAACTGACTGGATTTTCTGAAAGTTTTGTACAGTACAAATAAAATCTCAGTTGCCTATGTACATCCAAACAATGCAAAAGGTATTCACCTTTATTGGAGAAATTAGGGAAAAAACATAGGAAGATGCATAGAACTGTTAAGGTTATTCTCAGAAGCTGCCTTTAGCAGAAAAGAAGGGTTTGTACAAAGTGAAACCCTGTCTTTGTGGAACACCAAGTAAGGAAGTGAAGAAACGAGAGCTTGCAGCTGCAAAACCCTCCTAGCAGGAATAACTGCCTCCAAAAACAAAGTTTTCCAAGACAAGAGCTTTGAATCATAAGTAGATGAAGGTTCAAATAGTGGGCCTTACAAAACAAAGGACAAATGCCAAGGAGGAACCGGTTTCTGAACTGGGGGAAGGAGCAAAAAGGTACCCTTAAGGAATGCCTTGGAAATCTTGAGGGATGCCAGAGGCATATTATCTCTTCTCACATGAAAGTTAAAGATGGCCGCCAACTGCCCTATAATCATAGAAAAACTGGAATCTGACTGAATTCAGCCAGAAAATCCAAGATGGATTCCAAAGGGGCAGAGAAAGGGTTGAGTCCAGTAGATTCTGCCCACAGGACAAACCTCCTCCATTTACTGGAATACACTTTTCTGGTAAACTGCTTTTGAGATGAAGACAAAATGTGAGCAACAGCCTGCAAAAGCTTGGGATTACTGGCCATCAAGAGAACTGGATGAACCATGGAGTTAACTTGAGGGACTGCGGGATCCAGACCTAATGGATGAGAAATGAGACACAGAATTGGATCCAGTACCCACAGGGCACTTTAGAAGATGCCAAATGAAGGGAAATTACATCCGATGAGGTCAAAAGAGGGCTATGAGGATTATGGTAGCTCTGCAGCAGGCTGCATTCTGAAGAAACTTTACCATCAAAGGAAATGGGGAATAAGCATAAAGGAGTCCCAGGCACCAAGCAAACAGTACAGCATCCTTTGGTGACTATACTGGAGGGGAGTTAAGACATAATACCTGTCACACTTGGTATTGGACTGGGAGGCAAATAGGTTGCAACACAGAGTACCCCAGTGTGGAAAAATCCAAGCTGTAACCCCCTTATTTAGGGACCACTTGTAAGGAAGCAGAATGCTCCTGCTGAGACTGTCTGACCGAATGTTGGATCTCCCTGGTATGTTCATTGCCACCATAAACTGCTGAGAAGAAATCACCCACTGACAAACACTCATGGCCTCTCAACAAAAAGGATATGAATGTGTTCCACCCTGCTTCTTGAGATAACAGACATATTGCCCATCTAGACACAATCACACCTCTGGGAAGGGTATTCCAAAAAGCTTGCAATGCAAGGGCGACAGTTCTCATCTCCAGAACACTGATGTGAATGTGGGCCTCCACAGAAGACCAGGATCCTTGCGCTGTCCTCCCTTCAAAATATCCCCCTTATCCAGGGGGGGAAGGCATCTGTGGTGACTGTGGCAGAGGGAGGTGAAAAAACAAACGATCTCTTATTGGTTACTAAAGGAGACTCCAACCACTGATGAATTTGGCACTGACATACCTTCATTAGTCATACTGGAAAATCCATTAGATGGGTTAGGGAAGACCACAGTATCTCCAGAGTTCATTGCAAAGCCCTCATATGATATCTGGCTAAAGGAACCAACCCTGTGGACATGGCCATATGACCTAGAAGTTTCATAACTGCATGAGCTGGAAGTTCAAGTTTGCAAGCACCGACAAGGCTTCAGCATGAAGACTGGACACTCTAACTTGGAAACCTGGCAATCTGATTGACTGTATCCAGGTGACAGCATATGAATTCTAAAACCTGAACAGGCTGAAGACTAAACTTGGGGTAACTGACTGTAATGCCTAAGTGGTCGCACAGATGGAGTAAGGTATCCCTGGCCATGATCAGCAATGCTCTTTTGGGGGCAGTAAGGAACCAACTGCCCACGTACAGAAAGATATGAAATCCCTGCAGCTGGAACCAGGCTGTGATCACTGCCATGCCCTTGGTAAACACTCAGGGGGATGTAGTGAGACCAAACATCAGGGCCATGAACTGATGATGACTGGCCCACAGCCGGAAGTGCAGGAGCCTCCTGGAGTGCCTGTCTATCTTGATTGGACAGTAGGCATCCTTGAGGTCTGTCAAGCCCATCCAATCTTCCTTCCTCAGAAGAGATAAGATGGACTTCACTATGACCATCTGGAATTTGGTCTTTTTCACGAACTGACCGAGTCTGCTCAAATCCAAAACTGGCCTGAGATCCTTGCTTTGTTTAGGAACTAAAAAGAATATGGAATAGACCCTGGATCCTTACTGGGCTGGTGAGAACTCCTGGAATACACATTTTGCAAGCAGCTTGTGAATCTCTACAGCTGCATGCAATCTCTGATGGGTAGAACATTTGGGAAATGCTTTTGTTGAAGGTTTGGAACCTTTAAAAAGGAAATGTAGTAACCTTCAGATGTAACCCTTAACACCACTGATTCCGAGCTGATGGCCTCCCAAGCTTTTGTGTGTACAGTAGAGCAACTCTTCAGGGTTGTTGAAAAGGTCCCCTGGAGAAAGCCCAATGAATCCCTTGATTCTGCGGGACCACCCTTGCCCTGCAGGTAACATCCATTATGATTCCTCCCCCTCCTAAGGAGGAACCTTCTGAAGGAGGCATGCTGAGAAGACTGCAGTGACTTCCTGAAAAACAGGCCTGTTACCCCTCCCTTCTGATTCCTTTAACAGGTCAGTTGAGGGGTGGCAAAACACAATCCAAGGGCAGACATCTTCCCATCTTGCTCACTCCTTAACAGAGTATCCTTAACTTTCAGCCCAAACAAGGAAGAGCCATCAAAAGGATAATTGACAAAGGATGCCTTGAAGCAATCCGCAAAGTTGCATAAATGTATCCAAGTGTGGTGCCATATGGCAATGCCAGAGCCAGGCATTTGGGATGCTCCACTGGCCTCTTTTGAAATAAGAAGCCTCATGGAAATGTCGGTAATGGAAAGCAGGATGGACAACTGAGTGTACCGCTTCTTCTGAGTCCCTGGAGACTGCCCAGTCTAGACAGTTCAGACACCAGGTCACATTGAAGTCTTGTCAAGTGTGACAGATAATTAACAGCTCTAAATGTAAAAGTGTCTGAGGCACAGGAGCACTTTCCTAAACTATCCAAAGCCCAAGACTCCTTGCCCAGGGGCTGGATCAAGGAGTTCTCCTGAGAATTCTCCTTCTTGGTGGCTATTGGCACCACAATAGCATTGATGGCCAGACCTTTACTCTAATGCAGCCTGTCCTTAAGGAGAGCAAGAATCTTGTCCAGCTTCTTGGGGATAGGATCCACCATGTCAGATTCCTTCCACTCCATCCACGACACTAAGTCTGCAAGAACGTCTTGATGGGGGAACCACCCAAAACAAGGATGGGCCTACGCTAAAGGCCTCCAAAAATATTGAAGCAGCTCCAATAAGTCACCAAAAGAGGTGTCATCTAGCTGAGACTTGGAGAACCCTCTCCTTCCTTGAAATCAGTATCATCTGTGACAGACTCCTGCAGAGAATTACTGTGTTTCCTCTTACACTTACTCTTCCATGAAACCTCCCACTCTGGCAAAGGTGGGAAGCCCCACCATGGGGGCAAGATGGAAGCCCACCAATGAAGACTGTCCAAGAGCAGACTGACGACTGGTCGCAGGCAGACATGAGAAAGGGGAAGGGACACCGTATGAAGAAACCTGACCATTTTCCTGAGATAAGAACATTCTCTCTACAATGTTGAAGGCCAAGGTGGAAGCTGGCCTCTCAGGGCTGAGAGTCCCAGCACCAGAAGGTACCAGAGACAGCCTCTATCCTAAGGGAGTCGCAACTAGCCCCAACACTGAGAATAGAGCTGAATTGTCTACAGCTGAGGATCCGAGTGACAGACATGATCCTGAGGCAGGGCTCATCGGCTCCGGCTTTGAGGTCCCAATGGCTCCAAAGGAGTTGGGGTCGACATGACCAAGCAATGAGTCAAAATCACAGACAGTCAAGGCGTCAGATCTGGCCTGGAGCACGGGAAAGCAGCTTGGCCTGAACACCTTGGATCCCAAGCGGTCAAGGGAGGAAGTCAAAAGGAAGAAGCTGAGGGTCCTGATACCAGATCCAGACCCAAAGGGATAAGGCCTAATTGCATCTGCGTCTGCAGAAAGGACCTCAGCAGCTGCTCCAAATCAGAAATTTTAATGCTGCTCACTGACCCCGATGACCAGACAGACATCAACATTGATGGGGGCTTGGACAGCTGTTTGGAGGAGGATGACCCCATCTGCCAAACTGGAGCCAGAGAGGCTCAGAACCAGAAAAGAGAAGGGGAAGACTCTGGTGACAGCTCTGGTGGATTGGAAGGCAAAAAGGGGGAAGCTGTCCTACCAGAAGGGTCCCCTTTTAGCAGAAAGGGACTCAGAAGGCTCGGAGTTGGAGCCTTGCTAGTTGTCAGCATTGACTGAGATTCGCTCCAAGGAGTCAGAGCTGACATAGGCACTGGGGCAGCCAGGTGACCCAAAAGGCGTGGGATCTTTCGGCTAGGTGAGCCTGAAACAGAAGAACCGGGGCAGAACAACAGGAGGATCACTTCTGATCCCCTTTAAAAGACTTGGAGTCCCACAGGTGGTGCTTCTTGTACCCAGCCTTCATAACCGAAGGAGAAGCCACAGAAGGACCAAAAGAAGAATCAGATGGGAGAAATCCCTTGAGGATCAACTTGGCCCTATGTTCACTGATGGCCTTGGACCTGAACCTCTCACAGATAGTGCACCCAGAATCCAGGTGCAATGCTCCCAGACAATAGACATATTTAAGATGTATCCTGCGATGGCACCTTGTGCCTGCAGGCCACACACTTTTTAAAGCCCTTATCTACAAGTGCAAAACACAAAATAGAAAAACAACCTACCAAACTAAAAACCCTACATCAAAAACAGCAACAGAAGAAAATCTAACACTTAAACCAAGAGTAAGACTAAGACAGGAAAAAAAAAAAAAGCCCACAAGAAGGCAGTCCTAATGGATGACAAAGACACAACAATCACAAACTTACCTAACTACCCAACACACACACAAACACTAAATTAACTACAAACCAGGGTAAGGGAAGTAAAATTCTAACCAAAAACCACTGCTAGGATACATTCACAGGATACGCCAAACGGAGCCAAGATCAAGCTGCTGAACAGAATGGAGGCAAACTAGATCTGAGCATTAGGGTGAGGAGCAGGGACTTGTGCATAAGGGAGGGGAAAGCCAAGTGAGTTTAAAGTCTGGTGGAATTTGCCAGTGTTGGAGCTGAAAACCCACAGGTTGAATTCAGATGGAGCAGACAACATTGGATCAAAAAGTTTTAATATGTAAATTGTTAGCCTGTCTAAACAAGCAATATTTGTGAGAGAGTGGTTTTGGTTAGAAAATATGAATTAGCAATAATGTGCAACTCACAATGATGACAAAGGCAGGGACTACAAAAATGATAAGTTACAGGGTTAGAATATATGGATAGGGTAATGCAGTTAACACACTACAAAGGCTGTGGTTTAGGTAACTGACAGTGAAAGTGAGAAAGAAGGCAAAAGAGAAAAATGAAAATGGAGTTACATACCATAAGATTCTGAAGGACAGCAGAGATGGATAAAGCTTTGTTATAATGTTAAATCTGTCTGAACATTCAGGACTTATTGACTTTTAAGTTTATGGTTACTAGCAATCTGACCAGAATGCTGCCCTATGTGAAAACAGTATTTGCTTGTGAATAAAATATAGCTGCTAAAACATAGACCCCAGTAATCTTAACCATTACTGTTAACATTCTGAAATAGTCATCAGTTTGAATTCAGAGTAAATTCATCAACTTGCACATCAGAAGAAAATAAAATTCATTTGTTGCCCTTAAGTATACCTTATTTATGTCCACCGGTAGTTGCTCAAAAGGAAAAGGTTGGTGTTATAGTGTCATATAAAGCCAACATCCAGGTTCATATCACTGACTGTCAGTTAACAACTGAAATAACTTAATATCCACTGTTCTTGTTTCCAAAGGTGTGCAGAGATGTCATTTAAGAAATACAGCTGTCATATCTGATAAAGAACGAACACATTGGGAAAGTATGCTGATACTGCCTTGTCAGTCAATTTATTTGTGTTTACCCCAATTTTTTAGATTTCACAGGACAGCTGTTGATGTCTCCTTCCCCATCCTATAATGTTGGTAGTGTAGTGTGTTTCATGCAGATGGAAGAAACATACCTGCTGTGATTATTTTCTAATTTACATTTTGCATACTTTGAAATGTATACATTGTTTGTACTCTGAACATGAAAAAACAAAATGTTAAGGAAAAGGTGCCAATATTTAAACTTGAAATAGCCCACTAGTGGTCTTAGCTACTGAAGCAAATGTGATATTAATCTGGGGTATTTAATGTTCTTCCAGGAAGACACTTTCTACTTCACTTGACTGCAAACTCTTATCATTTTTTAAAAACCTTTTGATGATTCCATCATAAGGAATAGCATCCAAGTTTTCAGACAAGTCCAACAGCATGCTTGCATTTACTGATAACATTATGTCTAAAGAAACAACTGCACATTGTAAATGTATTTCAGATTACTTTTATAATAGCTACACCTTGCAAATTCACATTGATTAGTGATAGTACTCTCAACCAATATTAAATGGTAAGAAATTGGTTAAAATTACTACTCAGTGGTTCTGTACGTCGATGACACAACCCTGATTTGCTCAGCTTCCTCCCTCAAAGACCTCCATACCATTACTCAAGATTACTTCTTATGCGCTGAATCATGGTTCACTAGCTCCCAACTTATCCTAAATCCAAACAAAACAAACCTTCTCTTCTACCCAACCAGATACACCTCCCCATCCACAACCTTCAGCATCCTCTCTAAAAAATAAAACTATCACCTCAACAAACCACATCAAATTACTAGGAGTGGAAACTAACAACCTGAAATTAGATATTCACATTGCCCAATCCATTAAAAAAGTTCCCAAACAAACTAGGTCTCCTATATATAAATAACAGATTTCTGACAAATAACACAAAAGCCATCATTGCTAGAACCCACCTCCTCTCAACTCTGCTGTACTTCCACAAGACGGACCTAGCCAAACTCGAAGTCTGTTAGAATAAAATCTTCCAAGTTTGCCACTAATGCCTCATACAAGTCACATCACTGCTCATCACTTAAGCATCTCAAGTGGCTTGAACTCCCTCAACTTCTTCTCTTTGATCAACTTCTTCTCTTTGATCAACTTACCTTTGCCCACAAAATATTCCATCAATAAGAAAAAAAACCTGCGCTCAAAGATATCATTCAGCCATATTCCTCCTCAAGACCCCTTCGCTCCAGCAACAAACTACTTCTACACACCACCAAAGCTAACAATTCAGCAGGTGAATCACTTTTTCCCAATTACATCTCTAAACACAGGAATAATCTACCTATCGCACTAGAAACTAACTCCTCAACACTTCAATTAAAAAAACTTCTAAAAATGCACCTTACTAACACCTGGCTCTGCACCTACAACTTCCACGGAATGCCTACTCCTCCTTTTCACTCTTATTACCATTACTCTTATTTTACTAGCATGATCCACCACTAATGGCAGTTCCACTTTAACTGTACATAATCATTTGGATATATCCACTAAATGTAAACAACCATTTTTACGTAAATTACTGCTGCTCTACTTACTGAGTCTGAAACCACTATCTTGTATGCATTGCTTCTCACTTAGCTGTTTGTTTCTCTACTGTATGTATTTGTTACTCTTGGAGCTTTTCTCCCTGGGATTCTGCTGAAAAAGGACCTGCGTCCAGTCTGACTTTCCCAGTAAACAAATGTAAAATAAATAAATATTACACAGATGACTCTGTGGTACACAGGGATAAAATCTTGACTATGGAGAAAGAGACCAGAGTTGAAGTAAAGGTTCTGGTACCTGTAGCAGATGGCCAGGGAGTGAGCAGCTTCTGCTTACAAGCCTATCTTGTAGAGGGAGGAAGTTCAGGCTTGCAAAATAAGGTGACACCTAGAGGGAGCACTAGCCAGTGGAGTTCGAACCTACCAAGTCCATGCAGAGTGCATTTACTCTCATAAGGCTGGATGAACTCAGTGTGCACAGGCACACTTCCTGCCAGGAGAAAGCAATAGCGGAGCTCGGAAGAGCTGCTAAGGGGGTGCCCTCATGAGAAGACGGTAGGCCACCATGCAGAACCAGCAAGTTGACTAGCACCCTACCACCTGACTCTCACTGAGGAATACAGTGCCAACTGCAATTCCTAGATAGGAATGAATGAGCCATAGGACTCTCATCTATCCCAGGAATGTCCAAGATTACGTCACTCCTACAATAAAGAGGCAGACTAGGTGCAGATAAAGGAGTCAGTGGGTAGAGGGGTCCTGCAGAGAGCAAAAAGTACATTATATCACATTATAACTGTCTGACAGAAGGATACAAGTCTATCTAGACTGCCTTTTAACTATTTTAACTGTTTAACTGCACTTAATATTTCTCTACCTTTCTCCTATTGTCATATGCCATCTTGAATGACTTTGCGGACTCTCACTCTCCACTACCCATTCCACTAGCCCACCCCATAGGCTTACATTCCCTCTCTGTGAATACGTACTTTGTAGATCAAAGTTGTTGTTTTACCTGCAGTCTGATGCCCGTGTCCATCCTCCCTACATCATCTTTCCTGCTAAGAATTACCTCTTCACATTTTCCTAACATGGTCTTTTGCATACAATATCCTTATTCTAGTGTCCTGTGAAAAGAGCTCCAGCTTTTCGAGTCTTTAAACACATTAATTTCCTTCCATTCCAATGCATACTTTGGGTGGGTTTTTCTGGATTCCTATCAGCAGCCTAATGACTTTTTTGCTTGTAGAGCCTCTAAAACTGCACACAATGTTATGGTGTAGCTGATCAAGATCTAGGACAACATCTAGAAGGACTTTCTGTGGCCCAACTTAGGTATGAGGCATATTAACATACTGTCTTCCTGTCCTGTTCTTATAATTTCAAATCCCCTAGCTGATACTTCAGCACAGGACTGCTAAAGGCATGACTCAGCTAACAAACTTTGCATTACATAACAGGTCTTACACTGCTGGATCCTTTATGGCCCAATAAGCAAGCCACATACCACCCCTAAGGATTCTAACAGGATACTGAATACAGGGATAAAGCTTTCAGTCTCTCCTGGTAGCTTAGTTTTTTAAGTCATTGAGCTTTTTAGTTAGGAAACTCTCTGGTCTTTCAATTTGTTTGGTGTATCTAGTGAGAAACACCTCAAATGGGGCACAGTATTCTATGTTAGTCACAATCGATGTAAAATATAAGGTGGTAAGGACTTAATTTGATCTTGAAGATAAAACTTTTGCAATGAGTTGCTCAAGGTAAAAGGGCTTTCTAACTACAGCTGTAACATGATGGTCCAATGAGATGGAACTATTGACCCATGTTCCAAGACCTCTCACTACATTCTCATTTTGAAGTGGGGTGTTGCCTATACTATAAGCTGGAGTGAGGGACTGTTTAACTTGTGTGACAATGTTGCACTTTATGGAATTTAATTTGACTCTGTTTTTAG
Organism: Protopterus annectens; assembly: GCF_019279795.1. Lineage (NCBI taxonomy): Eukaryota > Metazoa > Chordata > Ceratodontiformes > Protopteridae > Protopterus > Protopterus annectens. The sequence goes on along the minus strand of NC_056739.1, from coordinate 1,179,782,709 downwards.
TACACCAGTTATTAAAAAACGCAAGTTTATGTTGGAGTGCCTGTGTGATGGAAGGAGACTCAAGGATGACACCCACATTACAACCTGCAAACATGGAAAATCAGAGATCCTCATTTATAATTCAGAGATCAGTGAAGTAGATGCCAAACAGCAGAAGTCCTAAGACAAATCCATGGGTAATTCCACTGGTCAACTTTGTTCTCTTAAAGAAGCACCCACCACCTTCACTCTGTTGGTTATGCCCTTCAGCAAATTTGCAATCCATCTAACACAGGAGTCAATTTGGAGAGCATGTAGTTAATTATGCTGGCAAGCGGGACTGTATCAAATGCCTTAGTAATGTGAAGTTACGCTGTATGCACAGTGTGTCCACTTGTCTGTGACACCCTCTCAAAGAAGTATACCAGATACATCAAAAAGGATCTACCCTTGACAAAGCCAAACTGCTAGGGAGTTAGGGCTAGTAAGATTTTCAATCAGCATTAACTAGGTTTGATATGATGCATTTCATGGCTTTGCATATGAAACTCTGTTGGGTCTGTAACTTCTAGAGGGATTGGTGGGGCCAATTCTGTGGAGTGCAATCA